>NC_036858.1:59385581-59391840 GCF_002910315.2 Salvelinus sp. IW2-2015
CCTTACCTCCCTGCACTAACATGCCAGAGACAGTTCGACCTGCCCCCGCCAGGTGTCATACGAGCAGGGACCGGAGGGGTCCTACTAGAGGCCCCCCTCCCTACCTCCTCGCACTAGCCTGTCAGAGATAGATCTACTCGCCCCCACCAGGTGTCATACAAAYAGGGATTGGAGCGGCCCTACTGGAGGGCACCTCCCTTACCTCCTCATACTATCCTGTGGGCAGGCGCTTGATATTGGAGCCCGAGGTGGGAAGACCCGGTTCACCAGCGACCCCCGATCCCCTTCGGATGCGGCCGACGCACCTGACGCCATGCGGCCGTGCCTAATAGGGAAAGGAGGAATTGAGCCGGTCGGGCGCAACCCAGGCGATGTTGCGATGCGGGGAACTGAGCTCGGGRGAGGGCCGAAGCCACCCTCCCGGCTCAGAACCCCATACCGAGGGAAAGGAGGCGCCTATCCCGTCTTCGGAGAGTCGTAGAGTCTCGTGCCGTTTACCCACTCTTCATTGGTGTATTTCGCTCGACGGCCTTCCGATCTGTTTTTGTTTAGTGGCCCCCCGACCGGCAACCGTTTTTATTTACGGTTATTTATTGTTCCCCTTTCTTGTATTGTACTTGATTGCCCACTTCACTATCATTCTGGGCTTATAGATCGAGACCTGCTGCTGATATGGGTACGGCCCGGTGCGAGATTTACACACTCTCCCCCGGATTTTCAAGGGCCAGCGAGAGCTCACCAGACGCCGCCGGAACCGCAACACTTTCCAGGGCTTGGGCCCCTCTCTCGGYGCGAACCCATTCCAGGGTGCCCTGCCCTTCACAAAGAAAAGAGAACTCTCCCGGGGCTCCCGCCAGCTTCTCCGGGATCGGTCGCGTTACCGCACTGGATGCCTCGCGGTGCCCGTCTCCGCCACTCCGGATTCGGGGATCTGAACCCYACTCTCTTTCGATCGGCCGGGGGCGACCGAGGCCATCGCCCCTCCCTTCCGAACGGCATTCGCCCATCTCTTAGGACCGACTGACCCATGTTCAACTGCTGTTCACATGGGGCCCTTCTCCACTTCGGCCTTCAAAGTTCTCATTTGAATATTTGCTACTACCACCAAGATCTGCACCCGCGGCGGCTCCACCCGGGCCCACGCCCTAGGCTTCCATGCTCATGGGTCTTCCATGGGTCTTGATGATGTCTGGTCTTGTCGTTGGTCTGCTCCGGTCCTGCAGTGGGAGAAAAGACAAAACCTCAGAGCAAGCAGACACACCTAGAAGCTCATTACCCGGAGGTCAATAGAGGCACTCCCCCTCACTCCAGGTGTAGGTTGTCGTCTTTGGTTTTTCCTCCGAGCCTCTGGTTCAGGTGGTGATGGTGTCTGATCTCTCGTTCTATTGGTCTACTCCGGGTGGTTGGTGGTCAGCTGGTCGTGGTCTGGTCGGTGGTGGCCTGAGGGCAGATGGAAAAAAAAAAGGCAAAGGAGAAGAGCTGCAGGCCAAGGGTAGCGGGTGTAAGGCTCGCCTCGGAAGCACTACTCGCCTCAAGGCCTGCTGTCCATCGTCTCCTCCTCAGGCAGCTGGTCCGGTGCTGGTTCTAAATTCTGGGAGGGTTTTGGGTGGTGCTTGGATTAGGGTTTTATGTTGGGCTTCGATCAAGCCACTGTTACTTTTCCATCTTCCCCAGTCCTTCTGGCAATTCCGGCCTTGTCTACTGGAACAGAGAGACAGCGGCAGCTGCGGTCAAACCACTGTTACCATTGCTGCCTCCTGGTCCGTCCAAAGAAAAGGATTGTGAGAGAGAGGGTAGAGAGAAGGACACAACTCCAGAACACCTCCACTACGTAGGGTTGTGCATAATGAAGATAATCCAGAGTCACAATTTAAAGTTTAAAACTTGCTGAGACTCCAAACTGTCCCCTATACATTTTACATTTCAGGGGGAACTATAACCACAGAGGAGTTAAATTGGTGCAGCATTCCCACTCACAGGTGCAATAAATATAGCCTCTTACAACGCACGCCTCAAAATATGTTAATGAAGCAGAAACAACAATAGTGGTCAAAAGGTCTTTGGCGCTCCAAAGATACAGTACAGTACTGTATTCTGTAGAGTGGAATTACAGTACCATTCAAAATATATCAATTGTCCCACATTGGAACATCATTTACAGTGTCCTGCAGTAAAATGTTGAGTTTTTTTACTGTTGATAATACAAAAACTTGCCGTATAAATGACAGTTTTCCATTACAGTGTTCCATTTTACTAAATAATTGGCTTTGCCCTGTTGTATAAAATAATCTGCCTTTTCCAACAGAACAAAAGCTAGGCCTATGCTAATGAGTCTGGGGATATGTTGGGCTGACGCTAGTGGACTGACAGTTATTAAGGATTGTTATGATATACAGACGCGTGATAGGAKCTGGATAGGATGAGGATAGGAGTCAGAGTCAAGCAAAAAAAAAGTTACATAAAAAAAAATATGGCAATCATGKACGTTGTCAAGGTGATATGTAATTAATTACTGGATGGGCTTTCCTGTGCTGCGGTCCAAATGGCACCCTCTTCCTTACATGGCCCATGTTCAAAAGTGGTGCACTATATAGGGAATAGGCTGCTATTTGGGATGCAGCCCCTAAAACTGGGAGGGAGGAGTGAATAGTAATGGATGGAGTTCTACTGGCATTGGCAAAGGGCTTAAATGCTCAAATGGAGTTGACGGTGACAGAGGAGGTAATGAATGATTAAATAATTGGGTCTTTCTGGAGAACTGTGCAAGGGGAACTTAGAGGACTCTGCTGACCCTGAAAGAGAAGGGAAGTAAGAATACGCTTGTCTTCCCATTTGATGTTCAGTACAGTGAGCTGGCACTGTTCTCCTTTATTGTTGGGTCATCTCAGCCTGTCACACCTCGGGTACATTGTATGTTTTGTTTTTGTTAAAGTGCCATCCTTTCAGTTGGTTAGTTTCCTTCTGTCATGTTAGTTTCCTCATGTTCTTCGGTATCGGATTAACCAAATCTATATGGCAGGATACCCTGTATCAGATCCATTTACAAATTATATCAATGATAAAATGTAATTGGGAAATTAGTTAAATTATTTCCTTTAGACATCAAATAAGAACACTATGATTACTTGTCACCATAGCTTCCTCTATGGTCCAATGTCTGGACTTGGTGTACTATGTCTGGACCCTGATGATTGTCTGTCTTTTGAGAACTTGTCAGAACTGCTAGACGGCATGTCACTTCTTCCGTTTAGGTACAGACAGAGTACCATCCTCTGATGTCCAAAGTAATTTACCTTTCATGTGAATTGGCGACGCTGCCAGTCAAGATGCATACTTTATGAGTTGTGGGAAATATGATAGATAACATTGTTAGAAACAACGGTCTGGCGGGTCTGAGTTTTATAAACTGGATTATTAAATTATTAAAGGCCCAGTGCAGTCCAAATTCAGTCCCACCAGACAACAGCTGATGAAACAGCTGATGAAACTAACACTGTAAAAGTGTGAAAACATTTGATCAGTGCTATTTCCTGATAGTTTCGGGTTGAAGATACTATCTGCACAGGATCTTCTAATCATCTTTCTTCATACAGGTATTGTTAGTGTTTCAAATTGGGACACTGTGCTGATTAGTCAAATTGAGGGGTCGCACCATTTGAGCCACAGTGCAGAGATGAGAGGTCATATACATGTACATGCCACTTCATCATGACATTGCAACACTCCTCTGTCAAACCTCTCTAAGTGGCCCGTCATGTACTTACTACCACTGACTCTTACTGAGTGAGAAGGAGAGTTCACCCATCTGCTAGCTGACACAGTGGTCTTACTTCAGCAAGCCTCCCATTGGCCTAGACTGCTAACCTCGTTCCCCCTCGCTCATCTCCCGTCAACCCACTGCATTAGGCACGACTGCAGCTCGCATCAGCCAGCCAGCCTCCTCTGAGCTCTGACCCACTGAAAGCCCCAGCCCCATCACCATGAATTAAACGAGAGGGTTGGTTGTAGTCGTGTGTACAGCTTTTGGTGCCACCGAGCATTATACTGACACAAATGCTGAGAGTCTTTGCCAGCTATTATTTCAATACATGACTGTGTGGTGCCTTGTCCGTCCCATTCCTTTGAAGATCACATATCCTCCTTCTGCTCTCCTCCCTCCCCTCCCATGCCTCAGACACACCAGGGCTCTCCCTTTGAAGCAATTGTAGTACTGTATGCCCTCAGATGTTCATAGTATATTACTGTATTAGTGTTAGTGTATTACTGTAACAGTATTACTGTTAGTGTATTACTGTAACAGTATTACTGTTAGTGTAATACTGTATTACCGTATTACTGTATTAGTGCATTACTGTTAGTGTATTACTGTTACTGTATTACTGTTAGTGTATTACTGTATTACTGTTTGCTCATTTGCAGTGGTCTTCACAWAGAGCCACTGATACAGGTGAGCCACAGATACAGGTTCGGATACAGGGTCTTTACAAATGAAGGATTATATGAATTATTAACTTCATGACATATTCATTGATGATGCATAACCATGATCTTTCTTTTGTAATTCTGTCAGAGATTTCTCATTGCTACAGGTCTATAGGTTATATCTATCCAATGTATCCAAATAACTTACAATAGTTAATTATAGACACTCTGGATGGGTTGTACAGTACATGTACAGTACATCCCCACCCTGCCTGCCGACCGGCTCTTTTCTCTCTTTGTTCGGCTTCTACATTTATAGGAAGAGACAGGTGAGTTAGTGCCTGCTCAACTTCAAACGAGCGTAATTGTTTTTCATACGGAGTGAGAGTCGTGAACTAGACATGGATTGCAGAGGAACAACAGGGCTGATTAGCGTCGGTTAGATTTGCTTGCTGGACCGTTTTGACACCTGTCTCCCTGCTTTCCCTAAAAGCTATGCTTGATCCCTCTATACTGTCAGTGTCTCACATGGCTGGAGAGAGACGAATGAGAAGGATAGAGATAGAGGAGATAGAGAAGATAGTTAATGGGTAGGTAGTAGGACAAGAATACGTAACTTGTTTTCCCCTAGGCAAGACCATCCACAGCCCACACAGCTCTACATGAGTCATGTAATGCAGACTACAGGGGGAGGCAATTTTACCACAGAGAATGATACTTGGGAAGCTGTTGAAAATACATAGCCCAGTGGTCTAAGACACTGAATCGCATTGCTAGAGGTGTCACCACAGACCTAGGTTTGATCCCAGTCTGTGTCGCAGCCGGCCGCGACGAGAGACCCAAGAGGATGTGCACAATTAGCCCAGCGTCGTCCGGGTTAGGGGAGGGTTTGATGACTAAATCGTTGAGTACACAGTGTTCTGGAAAGAAAACAGATGCGTCCCAAATGGCACTTTACAGTGCAATTTTTTTTAACAGTGCCCATAAGTAGTCCACTAAACATAGGGAATAGGATGCAATTTGGAACTCAAACAATATATACGTATATTCCTGCAATTTGGCTCCCATCTGGCTGTGTGTTGTTTACAGATCTCTGATGTAGCGAACCTGTACACTATGTGGTTATTAATCATGCTTTACACACTTGTCTTAATTACTCCCAGTCTAGCTGCTCTGTCTCCAAACCTGAGCTTCTCTGCATCTCTAAACCATTCATCATACCAGAATAAACAAATGCCAACCCAGTAAGGCAATACCTAGTGAACGACCCTAATGGCACCCTATTCCCTATATAGTGCACTACTATATGGGCCCTGATCAAAAGTAATGCACTATATAGGGAATATGGTGCCATTTGGGTCACAGACCCAGATTCCTCTTTTAGTTAGACACATACTCTATGAAAACTGCCTTTGGTTCTTATCCAGAGCGACTTACAATTAGTTCCTGTACCTAGGCCGACCAATTGACTACTTTCACTGGCACAAATATATCCATGGAAAGCTTACGTCACTGTTTGCCCCAATTGATAGATAGTTGTACTGTATCCTACTGTATGTCACAAGCACTGACTTCATGAGGATATCTGCTGTCTGAAAGCAGCTGTGTTTAACTGATAAGCACAGCTGGTTTCACAAACAAATGCACTACCTGCTTTTCATACCACAGACCGATTTCAAGATATACCCAACAGAAACTCCAATATGTCTGATCTACTTGAATTAATGTGCTTTGACTCCAGCAGGCAAATAGTTCTCTCTAAGTACAATCCATGGGTCCTAGATATAATACATATACCTGCAACACAGACAGAGAGAGAGAGAGAGAGAGAGAGAGA
>NC_036858.1:59398760-59459257 GCF_002910315.2 Salvelinus sp. IW2-2015
ATAACCACCGTCGAACCATCAAACTGGCAAAGCGTCAATACTGGACTAAGATTGAATCCTACTACACCGTCTCTGACGCTCGTCTGATGTGGCAGGGCTTGCAAAAATTACGAACTACAAAGGGAAGCCTAGCCGCAAGCTGCCCAGTAACACAAGCCTACCAGACGGGCTAAATTACTTCTATGAGCGCTTCGAGGCAAGCAACACAGAAGCATGTATGAGAGCACCAGCTGTTGCGGACAGCTGTGTGATCACACTCTCTGTAGTCGATGTGAGTAAGACCTTTACACAGGTCAACATTCACAAGGCAGCAGCACAGATGGATTACCAGGACATGTACTCAGAACAGGCGCTGACCAACTTGCAAGTGACAACCTGTCCCTGACCGAGTCTGTAACACCTACATGTTTCAAGCAGACTACCATAGTCCCTGTGCCCAAGAACGCCAAGGTAACCTGCGTAAATGACTACTGGCCCGTAGCACTCACATATGTAGCCATGAAGTGCTTTGAAAGGCTAGTCATGGCTCACATCAACATCATCATCCCAGGAAACCCTAGACCCACTCCAATTCGCATACCGCCCAAACAGATTCACAGATGACGCAATCTCTATTGCACTCCACACTGCACTTTCCCACCTGGACAAAAGGAACACCGAAGTCGGAAGTTGACATACATTTAGGATGGAGTCATTAAAACTCATTTTTCAACCACTCCACAAATTTCTTGTTAACAAACTATAGTTTTGGCAAGTCGGTTAGGACATCTACTTTGTGCATGACACCAACAATTGTTTACAGACAGATTATTTCACTTATAATTCACTGTATCACAATTCCAGTGGGTCAGAATTTTGCATACACTAAGTTGACTGTGCCTTTAAACAGCTTGGAAAATTCCATAAAATGATGTCATGGCTTTAGAAGCTTCTGATAGGCTAATTGACATCATTTGAGTCAATTGGAGGTGTACCTGTGGATGTATTTCACGGCCTACCTTCAAACTCAGTGCCTCTTTGCTTGACATCATGGGAAAATCTAAAGAAATCAGCCAAGACCTCAGAAAGAGAATTGCTGACCTCCACAAGCCTGGTTCATCCTTGGGAGCAATTTCCAAATGCCTGAAGGTACCACGTTCATCTGTACAAACAATAGTACGCAAGTATAAACACCATGGGACCGCGCAGCCGTCATACCGCTCAGGAAGGAGATGAACGTACTTTGGTGTGAAAAGTGCAAATCAATCCCAGAACAACAGCAAAGGACCTTGTGAAGATGCTGGAGGAAACAGGCGCAAATCTATCTATATCCACAGTAAAACAAGTCCTATATCGACATAACCTGAAAGGCCGCTCAGCAGGGAAGAAGCCACTGCTCCAAAACCACAATAAAAAAGCCAGACTATGGTTTGCAACTGCACATGGGGACAGAGATCATACTTTTTGGAGAAATGTCCTCTGGTCTGATGAAACAAAAATAGAAATGTTCAACCATAATGACCATTGTTGTGTTTGGAGGAAAAAGGGGGACGCTTGCAAGCCGAAGAACACCATCCCAACCATGAAGCACGGGGGTGGCAGCATCATGTTGTGGGGGTGCTTTGCTGCAGGAGGGACTGGTGCACTCCCCAAAATAGATGGCATCATGAGGTAGAAAAATGATGTGGATATATTGAAGCAGCATCTCAAGACATCAGTCCGGAAGTTAAAGCTTGGTCGCAAATGCGTCTTCCAAATGGACAATGACCCCAAGCATACTTCCAAAGTTGTGGCAAAATGGCTTAAGGACAACAAAGTCAAGGTATTGGAGTGGCCATCACAAAGCCCTGACCTCAAAAATTTGTGGGCAGAACTGAAAAAGCATGTGCGAGCAAGGAGGCCTACAAACCTGACTCAGTTACAGCAGCTCTGTCATGAGGAATGGGCCAAAATTCACCCAACTTATTGTGGGAAGCTTGTGGAAGGCTACCCAAAACGTTTGACTCAAGTTAAACAATTTAAAGGCAATGCTACCAAATACTAGTTGAGTGTATATAAACTTCTGACCTACTGGGAATGTGATGAAATAAATGCTGAAATAAATCATTCTCTCTACTTTTATTCTGACATTTCACATTCTTAAAATAAAGTGGTCATCCTAACTGAACTAACACGGGGAATTCTTACTAGGATTAAATGTCAGGAATTGTGAAAAACTGAGTTTAAATGTATTTGGCTGAGGTGTATGTAAACTTCCGACTTCAACTTTGAGAGTGACACAAATATTAATTTTCACAAAGTCTGCTGCCTCAGTTTCTATGATGGTAATTTGCATATACTCCAGAATGTTATAAAGAGTGATCAGATGAATTTCAATTAACTGCAAAGTCCTTCTTTTCCATGCAAATGAACTGAATCCCAAAATAACATTTCCACTGCATTTCAGCTCTGCCACAAAAGGACCAGCTGACATCATGTCAGTGATTCTCTCGTTAACACATGTGTGAGTGTTGATGAGGACAAGGCTGGAGATCACTCTGTCATGCTGATTGAGTTTTGAAATAAAGACGTGAAGCTTCAAAAAGTGGGTGGTGCTTGGATCATTGTTCTTCCTCTGTCAACCATAGTTACTGCAAGGAAACACGTGCCGTCATCATTTCTTTGCACAAAAAGTGCTTCACAGGCAAGGATTTTGCTGCCAGTAAGATTGCACCTAAATCAACTATATATCTGATCATCAAGAACGTCAAGGAGAGTGGTTCAATTGTTTGAAGAAGCCTTCAGGGCGCCCAAGAAAGTCCAGCAAGCGCCAGGACCGTCTCCTAAAGTTGATTCAGCTGCGGGATCGGGGCACCACCAGACAGAACTTGCTCAGGAATGGCATCAGGCAGGTGTGAGTGCATCTGCACGCAGAGTGAGGCGAAGACTTTTGAAGGATGGCCTGGTGTCAGGAAGGGCAGCAAAGAAGCCATCTTTTCAGGAAATACATCAGGGACAGACTGATATTCTGCAAAAGGTCAATGGATTGGACTGCTGTGGATGGGGTAAAGTCATTTTCTCTGCTGAATCCCCTTTCCGCGATTGTTTGGGGCATCGGAAAAAAGCTTGTTCGGAGAAGACAAGGTGAGCGCTACCATCAGTCCTGTGTCATGCCAACATAAAGCATCCTGAGACCATTCATACCTGGGGTTGCTTCTCAGCCAAGGGAGTGGGCTCACTCACAATTTTGCCTAAGAACACAGCCATGAATAAAGAACGGTACCAACACATCCTCCGAGAGCAACTTCTCCCAACCATCCAGGAACAGTTTGGTGACAAACAATGCCTTTTCCAGCATGATGGAGCCCCTTGCCATAAGGCAAAGTGATTTGTTCCCCGATTTGCCTCGGGGAACAAACCATCATATTTTGAGTCCATGGCCAGGAAACTCCCCAGACCTTAATTCCATTGAGAACTTGATCAATCCTCAAGAGGCGGGTGGACAAACAAAACCACAAATTCTGACAACCTCCAAGCATTGATTATGCAAGAATGGGCTGCCATCAGTCAGGATGTGGCCCAGAAGTTAATTGACAGCATGCCAGGGCGATTGCGAGGTCTTGAAAAAGAAGGGTCAACACTGCAAATATTGACTCTTTGCATCATCAATAAAACCTTTGACACTTTGAAATGCTTGTAATTATACTTCAGTATTCTATAGTAACATCTGACAAAAATATCTAACGACACTGAAGCAGCAAACTTTGTGGAAATTAATAGTTGTGTCATTCTCAAAACTATTGGCCAACTGCGTATATACTGATATATATATATATATTAGTGGCTTCTTCTTGCTGAGCGGCCTTTCAGGTTATGTCGATATAGGACTTGTTTTACTGTGGATATAGATACTTTTGTAGCTGTTTCCTCCAGCATCTTCACAAGGTCTTTGCTGTTGTTCTGGAATTGATTTGCACTTTTCGCACCAAAAGTACGTTCATCTCTAGTAGACAACGCTTCTTCTTCCTTTGTGGTATGATGGCTGCGTGGTCCCATGGTGTTTATACTTGCGTACTATTGTTTGTACAGATAAACGTGGTCCCTTCAGGCATTTGGAAATTGCTCTGAAGGATGAACCAGACTTGTGGAGGTCTACAATTTTTTTTCTGAGGTCTTGGCTGATTTCTTTAGATTTTCCCATAATGTCAAGCAAAGAGGCCACTGAGTTTGAAGGTAGGCCTTGAAATACATCCACAGGTACACCTCCAATTGACTCAAATGATGTCAATTAGCCTATCAGAAGCTTCTAAAGCCATGACATCATTTTGGAATTTTCCAAGCTGTTTAAAGGCACAGTCAACTTAGTGTATGTAAACTTCTGACCCACTGGAATTGTGATACAGTGGATTATAAGTGAAATAATCTGTCTGTAAACAATTGTTGGAAAAATTACTTGTGTCATGCACAAAGTAGATGTCCTAACCGACTTGCCAGAACTATAGTTTTTAACAAGCAATTTGTGAAGTGGTTGAAAATGACTCCAACCTAAGTGTATGTAAACTTGCGACTTAAACTATATATTATATATATATATATATATATATATATATATATATATATATATATATATACAGTGGGGAGACAAGTATTTGATACACTGCCGATTTTGCAGGTTTTCCTACTTACAAACATGTAGAGGTCTGTAATTTTATCATAGGTACACTTCAACTGTGAGAGACGGAATCTAAAACAAAATCCAAAAAATCACATTGTATGATTTTTAAGTAATTAATTAGCATTTTATTTGACAGAATGTCTGTACACATGTTCATGAAATACAATTGATGGCCATAATCACCCCCTGACACACCTGGCTAACTTTAGGAGTCATGTAATCACTATTTTGTTTAGACATGTAGCTAGCTAGCTAAACAATGAACTGGCATAACCCCAACTCATACTACTACCAATACAAACATTGTCATACATTGTTATAGACAGAACAAAGATAAATGATATAAAGAATTACAGTAAAAAGCTTTGGAGCAGCTTAAATAACATTTTGGGCAAAAAGCCAAAATCTGCTCCGTCATTCATTGAATCAGACGGCTCATTCATCACAAAAGCCACTGATATTGCCAACTACTTTAAAGATTTTTTTCATTGGCTAGCTGACAGCTGACACTACACATCCAAGTATATCTGACCAAATTATGAAAGACAAGCATTGTAATTTTGAATTCTGTAAAGTGAGTATGGAAAATTACTGAGGATAATAGCAGACGATATTGCCACTCCTATTTGCCATATCTTCAATTTAACCTTACTAGAAAGTGTGTGCCCTCAGGCCTTGAGGGAAGCAAAAGTCATTCTGCTACCTAAGAATAGTAAAACCCCCTTAACTGGCTCGGATAGCAGACTGTTACCTGTCAGCCTGTTACCAACCCTTGGTAAACCTTTGGGAAAAATGGTGTTTGACCAGATACAATGTTATTTTACTGTAATCAAACTAACAGCAGACTTTCAGCACACTTATAGGGAAGGACATTCAACAAGCACAGTACGTACACAAATGACTGATTGGCTGAGAGAAATGTATGATAAAATGATTGTCGGGGCTGTCTTGTTGGACTTCAGTGCAGCTTTTGACATCATCGATCATAGTCTGCTGCTGGAAAAACGTATGTGTTATGGCTTTACACCCCTTGTTATATTGTGGATAAAGAGTTACCTGTCTAACAGAACACATGAGGGTGTTCTTTAATGGGAGCCTCTCCAACATAATCCAGGTTGAATCAGGAATTCCCCAGGGCAGCTGTTTAGACCCCTTACTTTTTTCAATCTTTACTAACGACGCTAAAGACAATGTGTCTWTTTATGTGGATGACTCAACACTATACACGTCAGCTACTACAGCGACTGAAATGACTGCAACACTTAACAAAGAGCTGCAGTTAGTTTCAGAATGGCTGGCAAGGAATACGTTAGTCCTAAATATTTCAAAAACTATAAGCATTGTATTTGGGACAAATCATTCACTAAACCCTAAATATTAACTAAATCGTGRAATGAATCATGTGGAAATTGAGCAAGTTGAGGTGACTAAACTGCTTGGAGTAACCGTGGATTGTAAACTGTCAAAAACATGGTCAAAACATATTGATACAACAGTAGCTAAGATGGGGAGAAGTCTGGCCATAATAAAGCTCTCCTCTGCCTTCTTAACAGCACTATCAACAAGGCAGTTCTTACAGGCCCAAGTTTTGTCGCACCTGGACTACTGTTCAGTTGTGTGGTCAGGTGCCACAAAGAGGGAAAATTGCATTTAACTCAGAACAGGGCAGCACAGCTGGCCCTTGGATGTACACAGAGAGCTAACATTAAGATTTTGCATGTCAATCTCTCAAAGTGGAGGAGAGATTGACTTCATCACTACTTGTATTTATGAGAGGTGAATGTTGAATGCACTCGGCTGTCTGTTTGATCTGCTGGCACACAGCGCGGACACCCATGCATACCCCACAAGACATGCCACCATAGGTCTCTTCACAGTCCCCAAGTCCAGAACAAACTATGGGATGCGCACAGTATTACATACAGCCATGACTACATGGGACTCTATTCCACATCAAGTAACTCATGCAAGCAGTAAAATTAGATAAAAAAATAGATGCAAACACACCTTATGGAACAGTGGGGACTGTGAAGAGACACAAACACAGACACATTTATACACACAATAACATACGTACTATACACACGTACACATGTATTTTGTGTGGTAGTGGAGTAGTGACCTGTGGGCACACACTTAATGAGTTGTGAAATCTGTTATGAATGTATTGTAATGTTTTTGAAATTGTATAACTGCCTTAATTTTGCTGGACTCCAGGAAGAGTAGCTGCTGCTTTGGCTAATGGGGAACCATAATAAATACAAATAGCTGTAGTATGAATCTGCAGGTAGCTTAAGCTAACCAACTAGGTTCAATGTTAGCTAGCTAACATTATATTATAACTAGCAATGCAAATAGATTTCTGATTCCAATAATATTACTACAAAGATCATACAGGTAACGTTAGCTAGCGAGCCAGCAAGCTAATGTTCGCTAGAGAACAGTATGCTTTAACTTGCAATGAAAACGACTTTGACAAAATTAGAAACTTATAATATCTGAAGATGTAGCTAGACTCTTACCCGTATACATGGATGAAAGCTTCACGGAAGACTGAAACCATTTAAAACTCAGTTTTGTTTATAGCTGCATCTTGCTTGGCCAGAGTTGTATCAAGTCACTCCGGTTCACACTGACCGTGATGTGTGCAGAAAGTAGCGCCTCCTAAATTCAGGGCATCAATGTTGTTCAGAAAAGTAGCAAAATGCAGCAAAAAAATTATGTTTACGTTCAAATAATTSTCCTGTGAAGTAGTGATGTGCAACATGCTGTAACGATTGTCTATTTTGTCCTCCTCATCGGACGAGGAGAGGCGAGAAGGATCGGACCAATATGCAGAGTGGTAAGTGTTCATGATGATTTATTAAAACCGAACTGAACACTGAAATACAAAAACAATAAACGATGTGCAGAAAACGAAACAGTACCGTGTGGTGAAAAACACTAACACGGCAACAAACACCCACAAACCACACGTGAAATCCCGGCTGCCTAAGTATGATTCTCAATCAGGGACAACGATTGACAGCTGCCTCTGATTGAGAATCATACCAGGCCGAACACAAAAAACCCAACATAGAAAACACACATAGACAACCCACCCCAACTCACGCCCTGACCATACTAAATAAATACAAAATAAGGGAAAATAAGGTCAGGAACGTGACACATGCACCTTGTTTCCTGAAACGAGTCACATATGACCACTCTATAAAAAGATGAGAGTCTTACGAACACGATTGTTTCACAGGACTCATTTGAAGGTAATCCAGTACTGGTTTAAAAAATAAGTGGAAGTATGGAGGTAGTTTTGTGTTAACAAAAAAAGGGGTTAAATACAGTATGATGCACAAAACAAAAATATTTCCTTACCTTTCTTATATCTCCTAGATATAGGACAGATAATTAAAAAACGTTTTCCTTATATTTATTTTTTGACTGTCTGGTTAGCCATTTATGAAGGTGTTATTTAATGCTTTTCTATGGATTATAGTAGTAAAGGTCAATTTCAGTTGTTGTGGAAATTCTTACACAGGGACACTCGAAGTCAATCTTAAATGAATCATTGTTTATTGTCAGTGTGCTGGAGAAGTAACAACAAACTTTATGCACCATAGTGAACATCTGTCACGAGCTCTAACGAGGCAGTCCCATTTAGTTCTCTTATATACTGCAGACAAGTCATATTCGCATGATTTAGCTAATTCATAATTAATTAATCATTCACTTTTGCTACATTCATGTGACCGACCAATGCTGGGTCATGCATGTAACAGACCAATACCTCACGAGGCTTCTTCTCTCTAAACTGAGACCTTGAATCTGAAATATCCCTTTCTCTAAACAAGGTTCTGGGTGTGCTGCCAAATTGCAGACACTGATAGTGAGGATTCATTCAGTCACTTGCATGAAAACAGAAATTGGTTCATAGAAAAGCACAAACAGAGAACACAGAAATGTATAAATAGAAAAGCACCAACATAAAATGTTCCAGCACATTCCATCCTCATCACTTGTGTGTTAATAATCATTACATTTTAATGTAAGCATTTAGATTTTAGCTTCTATATCAAAATATTCTAGGGAAATCAACACAGAAAAAAAACACTTCATAAAGACACTTCATAATTTCAAACCCTTCATTCTGGGTCGTACAATCCAATTAGTATGGTAATACTATCATCATAATAAAAGTTATACTTCTATTAATGGGAGTGCGTTCATAAAAAATACACACATACACAACATGTTAAATAACACAATTTAGACAAACTAAGAAAAAAAACATGCTGCAGACCATTTGGAAATGTGGGATCCCCAAGTTCCAAACAGAGATTCCAACCAAGTTGCAGGAGTCCACTCTGGTTGTGGGGAATTGTTCTTAGCAACAGTGGCAATGTATTCGGCGAGATCAGTCATTTTAGGAGAGGGACAAAAGTAAAGCATTCATCGKCAATGATTGCATAAGTGCCCCCTTGACCTGCCAAAAGATAGTCAAGAGCCTCTCTGTTTGCAGAGCCAATTTACACAATTCTTTTAGCATTGCCAATTTTCTATAGAGCTCTCCCGAATGTGGTCTAGGGCACTTGAATATTGACTTTCACAGGTTAGAGAGAGAACACAGGTTATAACAGTTTCAGACCAACCTTGATAAGAATGAGATTGGGGCAAGGTTAGCCCAAGCTACAATGTAGTGGCTCTCCTCACAATTTAGGGGCATAGCTCTGTCTCTAGAAGCCTCGCCTTTCCAAATCATAATTCTAACTATTGATAAATTATCCAACCCAGATTTAGAATGACAGTCCTTAGTGTTTCAAGTTGGTTCTATAACTTTAATTTAAGACACTCAATTTAGCACACACCGATACTGGCAGAATGTATATTTACATTGCCATACAGTATATTCATCTTTTCTTTCTAGTATTAACTATTCTCATCTCACACCCTGATACCCCAAATAAACCATTTTGGATAAGCCTAAATCAATTACGGGCACGGTTGACCACCCCCCTCCCGGCACTCATCCTTCTGGCGTTTCTTCATGTTCTACTTCAGATGTTGTTTGAGTTCGTCTTCCCAATGGCACATGCTCAAATTGGATGGACCTTGATAATGTCTCTGACCTGAGCTACCACTGTCCTTTACAGTCTATTATGTKTTGTCCATTAACCCACCTGTACACCAGCAGCATGAGAAGCTTGGATGGGATCTCTCCATGCTCACCCCACGTAGACTCATGTCGCAGTCCTGAGAAAAAAGGCATGAGAGAAAAGGCAGTTGATAGCTTCGACTGAATGCTGTGTACAGGCCAATGGCTCGGACTCAGGTAGAAGTGGTGAAGGACCATGTTGAACGCCATTGTCGCCATTTCTTCAGCCGGTTGGAGGAGGTGAGGCTCACACTATCCTTGGTCAAATGATCCCTTCCATGCATCTACACACCATCTGTGGTCACCTTCACCATAACCGAGAGAGAGAGAGAGATAGACAGCTGTCTCTTATACACATCTAGATGTGTATAAGAGACAGCATAAACACCAACTGTGATCAATGTCGCCATTAGGTTAGAGCATTTCTGATTCAGAAAATCCAGACAAATTATTTACTGTATGACAAATTATTACTACTACCAATATTCTTGATACATATTTTTAAAACAAATGTCAAAGAGAATAACTGTAACGGCTTTCCTCTTCCTCCTCTGAGGATGAAGAGTAATAAGGATCGGAGAACCAATGCGCAGCGTGGTAAGTGTTCATGATGAGTTTTAATAGAACAAAACTGAACACTGAAATACAAAACAATAAAGTAACGAACGAAAACCGAAACAGTTCTGTGTGGAACATACAGACATGGAAGACAACCACCCACCAAACACAACAGAAAACAGGCTACCTAAATATGGTTCCCAATCAGAGACAATGACTAACACCTGCCTCTGATTGAGAACCATATCAGGCCAAATGAGAAACACAACATAGAAACACAAAACATAGAATACCCACCCAACTCACGTCCTGACCAACTAAAACAAAGAAATAACACAAGAACTAYGGTCAGAACGTGACAATAACTACACACAGTTGAAAACATTTTTTTCTCCAAAATTGGCTTTTACTCCCCTATCATTTTGGCAATCTCACTAAAGAGTTACAGGTCAGGGAGTTAGAGGGCTAATTCTTAGATTTGTTGTTGAAGGAATACAAAAACAAAGAAAAGAAAAGAAAACAACAACAGCAATACACATATATCACTCGAGGTGGAGAAAACTTCAATCCATTTGGAGTAACTGTCAACCATTTCCAACATATATATATATTTTTTTATAGCAGGCAGGTGAACAAAATCAATTTGCTTATTTACTAAAGGGCATTTGCATATTTACTAAAGGGCCCCAGGGGACTGGTAATTCCCCCTTTCGACTCACATTGTGATTCATGCATCCAAAAAAAACAACACTGCCTGTCAAATCCAAAATAAACWAATTAGAATAACAAATCAAATTAGAATTACAACTCTTGATAACTCCATAAGGAAATAATTATATCCCATAAGGTAATGGTAAAATAGACTAGAGACAGGTGTCCCTCATTCAGGGGCAGCACTCTCTCGTTGTACTTCTCATGGTCTGGATCACACATGGGTCTATTGATAAATTATAAACTTCTTCTTATTAGTGTTTGCATAGTTCATTTAAATCTTACTAAATGTCTCCAGTCTTTCTAGTGAGGGTGATCAGGCCTCACCAGGACGTCAGAACAGAGGTCAGTCAGCCCTATTAACTGAGTGTTTGTTTTCCTGTACCTCAGACATTATTTAAAGATATTTCAAACAATTCAAACATTTTGTGGATCAGGTTTACATTGGGGTTTTCAGTACATTTCTTCTAATCAAGAGAATGTACATGTATGCACCCACAACTCTGACAATATACAATGTAGAGCATCCTTTCTAACCCGTTAAAAACGCACTAAAATAAAAAAATTAAAAGACCCCACAAAACAAATCAAACAGATTATTAACCACTAACAAATATTAATTAACAGGTGGGTTATGTGTGGATGCTGACGTGTATATACAGTGGGGAGAACAAGTATTTGATACACTGCCGATTTTGCAGGTTTTCCTACTTACAAAGCATGTAGAGGTCTGTAATATTTATCATAGGTACACTTCAACTGTGAGAGACGGAATCTAAAACAAAAATCCAGAAAATCACATTGTATGATTTTTAAGTATTTAATTTGCATTTTATTGCATGACATAAGTATTTGATACATCAGAAAAGCAGAACTTAATATTTGGTACAGAACCTTGTTTGCAATTACAGAGATCATACTATCCTGGAGTTCTTGACCAGGTTTGCACACACTGCAGCAGGGATTTTTGTCCCACTCCTCCATACAGACCTTCTCCAGATCCTTCGGGTTCGGGGCTGTCGCTGGGCAATACGGACTTTCAGCGCCCTCCAAAGACTTTCTTTGGGTTCAGGTCTGGAGACTGGCTAGGCCACTCCAGGACCTTGAGATGCTAGGAGCACTCTTAGTTTCCCTGGCTGTGTGTTTCGGGTCGTGTGTCATGCTGGAAGACCCAGCCACGACCCATCTTCAATGCTCTTCTGAGGAAGGAGGTTGTTGGCCAAGATCTCGCGATACATGGCCCCATCCATCCTCCCCTCAATACGGTGCAGTCGTCCTGTCCCTTTGCAGAAAAAGCATCCCCAAAGAATGATGTTTCCACCTCCATGCTACACGGTTGGGATGGTGTTCTTGGGTTGTACTCATCCTTCTTCTTCCTCCAAACACGTTGAGTGGAGTTTAGACCAAAAAGCTCAATTTGTTCTCATCAGACCACATGACTTTCTCCATTCTTCCTCTGGATCATCCAGATGGTCATTGGCAAACTTCAGACGGGCCTGGACATGCCCTGGCTTTAGCAGGGGGACCTTGCGTGCGCTGCAGTATTTAATCCATGACGGCGTAGTGTGTTACTAATGGTTTTCTTTGAGACTGGGGTCCCAGCTCTCTTCAGGTCATTGACCAGGTCCTGCCGTGTAGTTCTGGGCTGATCCCTCACCTTCCTCATGATCATTGATGCCCCACGAAGTGAGATCTTGCATGAGCCCCAGACCGAGGATGATTGACCGTCACTTGAACTTCTTCCATTTCTAATAATTGCGCCAACAGTTGTTGCCTTCTCACCAAGCTGCTTGCTTATTGTCCTGTAGCCCATCCCAGCCTTGTGCAGGTCTACAATTTTATCCCTGATGTCTTACACAGCTCTCTGGTCTTGGCCATTGTGGAGAGGTTGGAGTCTGTTTGATTGAGTGTGTGGACAGGTGTCTTTTATACAGGTAACGAGTTCAAACAGGTGCAGTTAATACAGGTAATGAGTGGAGAACAGGAGGCTTCTTAAAGAAAAATAACAGTCTTGAGAGCCGGAATTCTTACTGGTTGGAAGGTGATCAAATACTTATGTCTTGCAATAAAATGCAAATTAATTACTTAAAAATCATACAATGTGATTTTCTAGATTTTTGTTTTAGATTCCGTCTCTCACAGTTGAAGTGTACCTATGATAAAAATTACAGACCTCTACATGCTTTGTAATTAGGAAAACCTGCAAAATCGGCAGTGTATCAAATACTTGTTCTCCCCACTGTAGTAAAAATCGTAGGGTAAAAACAAACAAAATGGCCAGGCCTTACTTAATTTGGATCCGGGTACCTTTAACCAATACACTTGCCTTAGGAAGCCTTTCAAAGAGAGACATACAGAATCATTGAAAAACATTTTTTAAAAGTTGGTAGCGGACATTCCATCAGTCGTATACAGAATTATATTTCAGACACATCAGATGATACAGTGTCCCGTCAATCCCAGTGCCCCTCACTTGTAATCATTGTCATTTTGACCTGTTGCATTGACATACAATTCTGTGCAAACTGTCCCTGGGACTTAACCTCTTTGTGCTAGGGGGCAGTATTTTGACGTCTGGATGACAAGCATGCCCAAAGTAAACTGCCTGTTACTCAGGCCCAGAAGCTAGGATATGCATATAATTGGTAGCATTGGATAGTTTCAAAAACTGTTAAAATAATGTCTGTGAGTATAACAAAACTGACATGGCAGGCGAAAACCTGAGGAGAATCCATCCATTGAGGTCACAGGCCATTTCAATACTAGTCTATGGGATATTCAAAATAATTCCTCCCATTGCAGTTCCTATGGCTTCCACTAGATGTCAACAGTCTTTGGAAAAGGTTTCAGGCTTGTTTTTTGAAAAATTAGCAAGTAGTTGTAGTTTTTCAAGGTGTCCCTCATTAGGACTAGTCTTGTGGCGTGCGTGAATAAGGGCGCCCACTTCGTTATTTATCTCCGGTATTGAACATACTACATTCCGTCTTAAATTTCATTGTATATTTACATATTAGGGTACCTGAGGATTGATTAGAAATGTTGTTTGACTTGTTTGTTTACCGGTAACTTTTGGGATTCCTTTGTCTGCATGTTGAACGAGTGGAACGGTGGATTACTGAATCAAACGCACCAACTAAACTGAKATTTTTGGGATATAAAGAAGGACTTTATCGAACAAAACTAACATTTGTTGTGTAGCTGGGACCCTTGGGATTGCAAACAGAGGAAGATCTTCAAAGGTAAGTGATTTATTTTATCGCTATTTCTTATTTTGGTGATGCCTCTACTGGTTTGAAAAATGTTTTAATGCTAGTGTATGCAGGGCGCTGTCCTCAGATAATCACATGGTATGCTTTCGCCGTAAAGCCTTTTTGAAATCTGACAACGCGGTTGGATTAACAAGAAGTTAAGCTTTTAACCTCTCTGGGATATTCGGGACGCTAGGGTCCCACCTCAACAACAGCCAGTGAAAATCCAGGGCGCCAAATTCAAAACAACAGCAATCCAATAATTAAAATTCCTCAAACATACAAGTATTTTACACCATTTTAAAGATAAACTTGTTGTAAATCCAGCCACAGTGTCCAATTTCAAAAAGGCTTTACGACGAAAGCACACCAAACGATTATGTTAGGTCAGCACCTAGTCACAGAAAAACAGCCATCTGCCAGCCAAAGAGAGGAGTCACAAAAAGCAGAAATAGAGATAAAATGAATCACTAACCTTTGATGACCTACATAAGATGACACTCATAGGACTTCATGTTACCCAATACATGTATGTTTGTTTGATATAAGTTCATATTTATATCCAAAAATCTTAGTTTACATTGGCGCGTTATGTTCAGTAATGTTTTGCCTCCAAAACATCCGGTGATTTTGCAGAAAGCCACATCAATTTACTGAAATACTCATAATAAACATTGCTAAAAGATACAATTGTTATGCATGGAATTATAGATAAACTTCTCCTTAATGCAACCGCTGTGTCATATTTCAAAAAAACTTTTTGGAAAAAGCACACCATGCAATAATCTGAGTACGGCACTCAGACACAAAACAAGCCATACAGATACCCGCCATGTTGTGGAGTCAAAAGAAGTCAGAAATAGCATTATAAATATTCACTTACCTTTGATGATCTTCATCAGAATGCACTCCCAGGAATCCCAGTTCCACAATAAATGTTTGTTTTGTTCGATAGAGTCCATCATTTATGTCCAAATACCTCCTTTTTGTTCGCCGCATTTAGTACACAAATCCAAACTCAGGAGGCGCAGGCAAGTCCAGGCGAAAGTTCAGACGAAAAGTCATATTACAGTTCATAGAAACATGTCAAACGAAGTATATAATCAATCTTTAGGATGTTTTTATCAAAATCTTCAATAATGTTTCAACCGGAGAATTCCTTTGTCTGTAGAAATGCAATGGAACGCAACTAACTCTCACGGGAGCGRGCGAGACTGAGCTCATGGCACTCTGCCAGACCCCTGACTCAAACAGCTCTCATTCCCCCCTCCTTCACAGTAGAAGCATCAAACAAGGTTCTAATGACTGTTGACCTTTAGTGGAAGCCTTAGGAAGTGCAATATGACCCCATAGACACTGTATATTTGATAGGCAATGACTTGCCTGTTTTTCATGAATGTTTAATATTACGATTTTTGTATTTTGAATTTCGCGCTCTGCAATTTCACCAGATGTTGTCGTGGCCCAGAGAGGTAAAAACAACTTAAGGCTACAATGTATTGTACTCCTGAGGAAGTTTTCCTTGGTACCCCAAATTATGAGATATTAAACTAATAAGCAAACCCATTGAACCACTCCCCCAGGAGGAGTGGGGGTCTGACACTGCCTCCCAGTCTATTTTGTCTCAGGTGCCAGAAATCTTATGGATAGAACATTCCAATGACAGTGGACTGTTTATCTCTCCCCTTCTGAATTGACCAATGTATTTTATAAATTCGGCCCATTACATATGAATCTTAAAATAATATACATTTAATATGTGTGAAGCAGGAAATGAATATCCAACAAATGTGAAATTAATATATAGAATAACATTCTTAGGGTAGGCTAAAATGAAAACAATGCCTTCCAAGTTGAAGAATGTTGAAGAAGATTGAGCATTGGGACTGATATTAAATTAGAGGATGCTCACTCTTCAAGGCCTGGTCCACTGCTCTCGTGTTTAAGTCATCTGTTGTTTGTGATTTAAGATAAGCTTCCTGTGGAAAAATAGATAGCCGCCAATACACACTGAACGCAAAAAGGCTGTATGAGAGACAGTGGGGAAATTTGAGTCAGAGGTATGAATAATTGAATGAGACATGTTTTTGACAGTATTTTTCTCGACAGTTTTGGTAGCTCCAGGGATTTAAGTAAGAACGTAATGTCATCTAAAACAATAATCTGTTTCCAAAACGTGGAACTGTGTCCAGATGAAGTAGATATAAGTAAATGTTTTAGTACCAAATATTGAGCTGAAAAGTCAGCACCAACTTTTTGAAGGTCCTGCAGACAGATTTGTTAAACAGCAGGTTTTATATTTTGACTAAGTTTATCAGACATTCATGTTCAACATTCATTGGTTCTAATTATAGTTTTATTGGTAAGGGGTAATTGAAGTTCTGTACAATGCTTTAACCTAATCTTTCTCAAATGATCCATAAAGGGACCACTCTAAACATTCCTCAGAATACTTTTTACACCACTTACGTATGTCTACGTGTGGGTGTGCAAGTTGTATATTATTATTATTTTTCTATTGTTACTTCATTAGATCTCTAGTGTCATGACTCTCCTGTGAGGATACYAAGAATTAGGTTATAGTGAGTCCGCTCTACAGCGCCCTCTCTCTCCCGCAGAGGGGGAGAGGGGTGAAGTGTGCCATTTCATGACGGTCATAAATACCTTGTAGGAACTCTACCTTTGGGCTCTGCAGGATTGAGGGGAAAGAAACCTTTTGTTACAAGGAGATTCCTCATGCCAAAATTACAACATCAAAAGGCTGAATAATGAAACAATATTTCTGTAATCCAAACATTGTGAATTGTCCATGGCTATTTAAAGAATAACCATGTCCAACAGTTGTTGTTTTGTGATATCATGAAGGATGGTATAACTAAATAACTGTACCTCTACAAATGTATACGTCCCAGTTATCAGATTCACATCTAAATGTTGTGGAACTTATATGATTAAATATGAAACTATTTGTGAGAAGATGTAATGTGATGTTAGCCTTCTAAATGAGAGAATTGTTTTTCATATTAAGTCTTAACCAGTCAGTGACCACACCCACGTGAGCACAGACATTATGTCGATGTCATGGAATGCCCCTTTTTCCAGAGTTCGTAAAACCCCTGGTGAAGAATTAACATATCAGACCAAGCAGGCGGACGGTGTTGAACCAGACATCACGAATGGTTAGAATCTACGGGACCAGAAAAATGTGGAGCATGGCTGCACGTTGAAGGAATTTAAATCTCTAGAGACCAGTACATTGCCGTGTTGCTACGGACGTATAAAATGGTTCTAGTTCTACATTAGACCGGAGGTTACATGCAGCGCGAGCTGAATACGTCACAAATGGTCAAGAACTCTCAACGAGTGAAGAAGATAAAGACTGCACAATCACAGTCTGCAGCTGTATATGTAAAATAGTCTAGGAAACTCAACCGAAGACGAGAAAAGAATAACATTTTCCTATCGAACGACCATTGGTACGRCTGGAAGATCCGTTCTAACAGACACTCCGAGACCAACCTACTACAACTACGAAGGGCATGGTGACCTCTGGTTGACAACCAGAAACTTACACAACTAGAGGCTTTGTCAAATTACTCCCTGTAGATGGATCAAGTGTTTTCAACAGAGAGACAGCAAAGACATACACACGTAAATATGTACATTGCAATTCTTTCGAATGAGCGGCCATTCATGTGCAAAGTATTCACATTTCCATGAGCATAGTTATCAGCTGTATGTACTATAGTGGAATTCTTTCACTCCCTTTCCCTCTTTTTTGAATCCGCCATTTTGTGTAACAAACCGTCATATCGGTTTAGTCTACTAGGGACTTTTCATTGCATTGTGTAGTAATCAATGTGTAAGCTATCCTGTTTGTGTGTTTAAGTAATTCTGTGTGATTATTTAGTTAGTAAATAAATAATTAAGCCAATTTGTATATCACTGATTCATCATTTATGCTAGGGTTTGTGCAGATATCCAATAATTTTGGGTCGATCAGAATGAGACTGATATAAGGTAAATAAGAATTAATGAATTGACTGACTGATGTAAGATATATTTAAATCTTTAGAGTTTAGTTGGGAGATAGTAACTCGTTAAATAACATTTCCCGTGGCGCCCCAGATTACTACTTAATTAAGTGTTATATTATTAATTTAATTGCGTAATAAATGAACGTGGTATGTAATTATTTTATCAAATAACAGTCAAACACATTAATGATYGTCAAGACACGACAGTAGTAACCCATTATACTCAAAATTATGTAACTTTTTCTCTAGTAACCCATTATACATTTGTGTTACATCACAAATTCCACCTTTAGACTAGTGTTCTATTCATACAGGGGTTTAAATACCTCTCCACATACGCTACCATTCAGCTCCAATAAATAGTACCCGCAAAACACCAGTCTCAATGTCAACAGTGAAGAGGTGACTCATGGGTTGCTGGCCTTCTAAGACAGAGTTGCAAAGAAAAAGCCATATTGCAGACTGGCCAATAAAAAGAAAAGATTAAGATGGGCAAAGGAACACAGAGGAACTCTGCKTAGAAGGCCAGCATCCCGGATTCGCCTCTTCACTGTTGACTTTGAGACTGGTGTTTTGCAGGTGCTATTTAATGAAGTTTCCAGTTGAGGACTAGTGAAGTGTCTGTTTCTCAAAATAGACACTCTAATGTACTTGTCCTGTTGCTCAGTTGTGCACCGGGGATCCCATTTATCTTTCAATTCTGGTTAATGACAGTTTGGGCTGTTCTGTGAAGGGGGTAGTACACAGTGTTGTACGAGATCTTCAGTTTCTTGGCAATTTCTCGCATGGAATAGCCTTCATTTCTCAGAACAAGAATAGTTTCTGGCCATTTTGAGCCTGTAATCGAACCCACAAATGCTGATGCTCCAGATACTCAACTAGTCTAATGAAGGCCAGTTTTATTGCTTTTTTAATCAGGACAACAGTTTTCAGCTGTGCTAACATAATTGCAAAAGGGTTTTCTAATGATCAATTAGCCTTTTAAAATGATAAACTTGGATTAGCTAACACAACGTGCCATTGGAAKACAGGAGTGATGGTTGCTGATAATTGGGCCTCTGTACGCCTATGTAGATACTCCATTAAAAATCTGCCGTTTCCAGCTACAATAGTCATTTACAACATTAACAATGTCTTCACTGTATTTCTGATCAATTTGATGTTATTTTAATGGACAAAAAAAAWAMATTTTCTTTCAAAAACAAGGACATTTCTAGGTGACCACAAACGTTTGAATGGTAGTGAACATAATAACGTTACACACTGTCACGTTCTGACCATAGTTCTTTTGGTTTTGTCTTTGTTTTAGTGTGGTCAGGGCGTGAGTTYGGTGGGTTATCTATATGTTGTGTTTCTATGTTGGGTTTGTTGTTTGGCCTAATATGGTTCTCAATCAGAGGCAGGTGTTTGTCATTGTCTCTGATTGGGAACCATATTTAGGTAGCCTGTTTTGTGTTGGGTTTTGTGGGTGGTTGTCTTCTGTCTTTGTGTTCATTGCACCAGATAGGACTGTTTTCGGTTAGAGTCACTTTTGTTATTTTGTATTGTGTCTTGTTCAGTTGATTATTATTAAAACATGGACACTAACTACACTGCGTCTTGGTCCGATCCCTGCTACACCTCCTCTTCAGACGAAGAGGAGGAAATCTGCCGTTACACACATCAAACCACTGATGAGTCATGTTATCCTCATGTAATCTAAAGTCATGTTACCTTCAGAGACATGTTATCCTTGTTACTAATGAGACATGTTATCATGTTATCTCTAATGAGACATGTTACCCTCAGAGACATATTATCCTTGTTACTAACGAGACGTTTAATCTTGTTACTAACGAGATATGTTATCCTCTGAGACATGTTACGTATGAGATTTCTGAGAAGTGTTATCCTCTACCTGTAGATCCAACAGGCTGTGGTGGACAGAACCCTAGATAACGTTACAAATCGAAAAACTCAGCTCAGACGGAACTGTTTGGGGTATTTATTCACCTCTTTCACAGGTGAGCTAGTCCTCTCATTCAATAATTTAGTTACATTTCCATCTCTTATTATGTAATTTTCAATCAGCTTTTTATCCATGTATCCATTAATATGACATATAATGCAAATTGAAATTTGGCTGAATGAAATGTGGATAATAAATGGATTGAAATTTATACTATTAAGATTGAAAATTCCAATCTTAATAGTAATAATTTCAATCCATTTATTTTCTAAATTTCAATCAGACAAATTTCAATCAGCTTAATATGTCATATTTCACAATCACACAACTTTCACATCCACATTCACTTAGTACTATTCCCAAACACACTCGGTAATCTCCCTGATTACCCATGTGCATCTTCAACGATTCTCTTGTCGTTACTTGCTATGCACCATATGTATCTCCTGCACATATTTAATAACACCACGTATTCAAAAACACCTTGTGTTATTTGTAGTGGCTGCAGACCACGTAGACATTTCTTAAAAATGCCCACAGACAGCTGTCAGCGGGGCTTTTCATGGTACCGTTACACCCTCGCTCTCATCTTCTCATAGGACTAGTGAATAGTCTTCTCTCTTTCAGACTATGGGTACCTTTTAATGCGTTCAACGCCTTGATTTAAAAACAAAATCATATTTTTTTTTTATACAGATTCATTTAYATGGACTTACTGAAATCAGTTGCCATCCCTCAATTGTTTGAGGATGATGTGTCTCCTCCTGGGCAGCTCACAGTAAGGGTCTGGATTGTCGGGTCTCGTCGTCTTTTGGTRAGGTGGAAATTTCCCTCACGCTTCATAAAATGTGCCACCAGTTTTCCCCGCAGACCCCCAAAAGAACGCTCCGCAGGCAGAATCAATCATCCTGTTGCAAGAAGTCACTTGCATGAAAACAGAAATTGGTTTATAGAAAAGCACAAACAGAACACAGAAATATATGAATAGAAAAGCACCAACATAACATTTTCCAATCCATCACACAGCATTTTATCAAATCATTTTTAAATCTATTTTTTGATACCTACAGCAGTCCTAAAATTCCAAATCAAATAGCTATATAGGAATAGACTTTTAACACTCGTAAGCTTAAATTCCATGGCTATTGGGAAACCAGGCCCTTGCTATTACTTCATAGACATGTTCATGCAAAACATATGCAATCTCCCTTTAAAGAGGGGGTGAATATCAATAGCTGCTTGTACTAAATAAGTTGGCTGAGTGAGCATTTGGAAAGAAGTCAACAACAAAAAAGTATTCCCCAGACTCCTCTTCAGTGTTTTACTTGTTGATGACTACTTCCCACTAAGGGGACCTACGCCAGTGTCTTTTGGTCGTCTTTTTTTGTGGTGTGGTCCGGACRGCCCTTGATTTCAGCGTCCATGGATGGGACTCCCTAAAAACACACCACTTCGATACAAGTTACTTTTAAATTCAAATTTCCACAAACAAATTTCAAAGTGTTTCCTTTCAAATGGTATCAAGAATATGCATATCCTTGCTTCAGGTCCTGAGCTACAGGCAGATAGATTTGGGTATGTCATTTTAGGCAAAAAATTTTTTTTTAAAGGGGGCGTATCCTTAGGAGTGTAGCAGGTTAGGGGAGCATTTTTGCTAACTCTAACCTTTTTCTTGACCTTAGCAGGTTACAAGAATTAGGTTAAGTTAATTCTCCTAACATGCTGCGTTAATTCTCCTATCCTGCTGCGTAAATTATAATCTGCTACGAAAAAGTCGTAGCTGTATCGAAGTGTATTTTCGAAGAGTATTTTTAGGGAAACTTGTCCACTCATCGGATTCTAATCACACACTCACACATACTACACTGACATCACAACACACACACACACACACACACACACACACACACACACACACACACACACACACACACACACACACACACACACACACACACACACACAGGCACATTAAAATTCCTTCACACTCTTTACATACGCTGCTGCTACTGTCTGTTTACTGTCTATGCATAGTCACTTTACCTCTACCTACATGTACATACCTCAATCACCTCAACTCAGTACCGGTAACCCTTGTATATAGCCTAGTTATTTTTATTTCATTTTTAAACATTGTTTTGCTTACTGCATTGGGAACACAGTGAAAAGTAACTTGACACTGTTGATCAGTCAGCGCAAATTTGGATTTTAATGGCATGAAGAAAATTGCATTGACAGAGGGGGTACTGAGTTAATGCATCATAAGGTAAGGGCTGGCATTTGTTCTGTATGCTCGGATAGCGACTTGTCTGTCCTGTGTGTTGATCTAGCCAATTAGCTAGCAAGATAATTTATTTTATCAGTTACAGTTTGTGTTGTGAGAGGCTAGTATTGGTTGAGGAAATGTAGGCTAGCTAGCAGTTTTTGTGCTGAATCTGACATCTGGCTGCACACGTAGCTATCTAGCCAGTTTGACTATATCATGCTAGAGTAGCTAGATGAGCAATGCCCATTGCATGTATTATACGTTAGCAGCATGGCGGTTCCCAAAGTTTGGTGTTTGACTATGAACGTTACTTAGCTAGCTAGCTATGCTTTATGGGAAAATGTAGCTAGCTAGGATGTATTGTCAACAATGATTACTGATGCACGATCTACACAGCTGTGGTACAGTCTTGTTGGCTTGTAGCTACTGGCTAGTTGCCTAACTAACTGGCTATAATAGCAGCCAAGAACATTCGATAGCTCATTTGTTTGTGCTTGACTTAGTTTACACAAATTACTTCAGCCATATGAAAAACCTTCCATAGCAAAATATACCTAGCTAGCGATCTTCCTTTGCTTGTAGCTTGCTTCTCATCCGACTGGTGTTAACCAGCTAGCTACAGCTGCTGGCACCGGTTTTAGAACTCTGAGATTCGGCTGAATAAATGATAGCATTGTCAGAAATGCTACAAAAAGGTAGCACATCATTGGTTCTTAATGGAAAGAAATGAGCAAGTGAGAGCGATAAATAACTGTTGCACCTACAAACTTAGTAAATCGTTTTTCTTTTTAATCCAATGGTCACTTTATGGATGTTATAGTCTTGTTTTAATCCAACGTCTAGAATTTGAGCTAGTTAGGCACAGGAAAAACTCTGAAAACTCAATTGCTAAGGTCCCTGTTAAAAAATCTGGTATGTGGTTCTTGGCAACGGCCGAACGGCTCATGACGAGAGGCAGGTATTGAGTACCTCCAAGTTAATTTGTAAATTTTCATCGACATTGGTGTCATATTGGCTTAGGGAGATTTGAATTTAGCATTGAGCTTCAACCAATGAATACTATACTCTGAGTCAATATTCACGTAATAATAAGAAATTCCCTCAATCACACCTTCAAATTAGGGAAAACAAATGTTATTTCCGAATGACCACCATTATAAAAGAGCCAACTTCGTCTTTGATTTTTTGTTATACAGAAATAACCAAACATGCCCAAAGTACATGTAACCAGGTCAAGAATTCTGGCGTACGGTTCATAATTCTCCCACATAGGGAAATAGAGCCCTGCGCCTCACTACTTTTAGCTGTATAGTCTGTTTGTTGGTTTTGTTGGTCTTTGCTAGCTTAATGTTCCGGTCGGTAGCTAGCTAGCACTCACTCACATGGRCGCTAACACCGTCATGAAAAGGGGCATGAGGGAATACAAAATTACYTTTTTCAAAGAGGTGAGAACGCACAAGAGCAGGCAATGTTGTAAAGTAATCTTTACATAATTTTGTCATTGACTAAAACAAGCAGGCAACAAAGAAATTGTTTTGAAAAAGGTAACGTATTTTCCTTAAGCCAATAGACAGGTTGGTTGTTTAGCAACAAAACCGACGCGTGCGCATCTATCGGGCAAAAAAGACAGGGTTGGCTTAGATTTTTGACAACATGTAAACTCAATTTTGTCTCAGATGTTTACTGAAAACATAAATAAATATACACAATGAGCCCTTGTTGTCATGCAAATACATTGCTACAGTTGTTGGTTAAGTAGCTATCGAATTTTCCCATATTAGCGTTCACATGAAATCAGTCAAAACAAGACATCATATCAAGAACAATATGAAACTAGCTGAAATGAGCCYCAGATCACTGACCATTTCGAATCCCACCGTACCTTCTCCGCTGTGCAATCTGGTTTCCGAGCTGGTCATGGGTGCACCTCATCCACGCTCAAGGTACTAAAATATATCCTAGCCGCCGTCAATGAAAGACAGTACTGTGCAGCCGTCTTCATCGGCCGGTCCAAGGCTTTCGAATCTGTCAATCACCGTAATCTTATCGGCAGACTCAATAGCCTTGGTTTCTCAAATGATTGCCTCGCCTGGTTCACCAACTACTTCGCAGACAGAGTTCAGTGTGTCAAATCGGAGAGTCTACTGTCCGGACATCTGGCAGTCTCTATGGGGGTACCACAGGGTTAAATTTTCGTGGCCGAATCTTTTCTCTGTATATATATCGATGATGTCGCTTTTGCTACTGTGTGATTCCCTGATCCACCTCTACACAGACGACACCATTCTGTATACATGAAATGTATACAGTATACATGAAATGTGTACAAATGTACATTACTTTTTTWWTTTTTTATTTTTTTTACATCTGGCACTTCTTTGGACACTGTGTTAACTAACCTCCAAACGAGCTTCAATGCCATACAACACTCCTTCCGTGGCCTCCAACTGTTKTTAAACGCTAGTAAAACCAAACGCATGCTTTTCAACCGTTCGCTGCCCGCACCCGTCTGCCCGACTAGCATCACTACCCTGGAAGGTTCTGACCTAGAATATGTGGACAACTACAAATACCTAGGTGTCTGGCTAGACTGTAAACTCTCCTTCCAGACTCATATTAAACGTCTCCAATCCAAATTCAAATCTAGAATCGGCTTTCTATTTCGCAACAAAGCCTCTACCGATCCTCGAATTCGGCGATATCATCTACAAAATAGCTTCSAATACTCTACTCAGCAAACTGGATGCAATCTATCACAGTGCCATCCGTTTTGAAACCAAAGGCCCGTATACCACCCACCAATGCGACCTGTATGCTCTAGTCAGCTGGCTCTCGCTACATATTTGTCGCCAGAGCRACTGGCTCCAGGTCATCTATAAGTCTATGCTAGTTAAAGCTCCGCCTTATCTCAGCTCACTGGTCACGATAASAACACCCACCCGTAGTACGTTCTCCAGCAGGTATATCTCACTGGTCATCCCCAAAGCCAACACCTCCTTTGGCCGCCTTTCCTTCCAGTTCTCTGCTGCCAGTGACTGGAACGAATTGCAAAGATTGCTGAAGCTGGAGACTTATATTTCCCTCACTAAGTTTAAACATCAGCTATCTGAGCAGCTAACCGATCGCTGCAGCTGTACATAGCCCATCTGTAAATAGCCCACCCTACCTCATCCCCATATTGTTTTTATTTACTTTTCTGCTCTTTTGCACACCAGTATCTCTACTTGCACATCATCATCTGCTCATTTATCACGCCAGTGTTAATCTGCTAAATTGTAAATACTTCGCTACTATGGCCTATTTATTGCCTACCGCCTCACGCCATTTGCACACACTGTATATAGACTTTCTTTTTTTCTATTGTGTTATTGACTGTACGCTTGTTTATTCCATGTGTAACTCTGTGTTGTTGTTTGTGTCGCACTGCTTCGCTTTATCTTGGCCAGTTCGCAGTTGTAAATGAGAACTTGTTCTCAACTAGCTTATCTGGTTAAATAAAGGTGAATTCAAWWWWWWTTWATAATAATAAAATAAAACTTACGATTCCCCACATGGCAGTTTCTTGTCACAGTTACTGACTATCTGGCCATCCAGAATTACAACAACACACAGACTTCTGCCCCATTGAGGTGTCGTTTTCATGACATTGTCAGCTAACTCGTTTATGGGGTAACCTAGGTAACCACAGGTTGTTTTCCCAACGGTGGGCGGGGCCACAARGTTCTATAATACCGACTAGGACTATAGTGCGCTACTTTTGATCAGGGCCCATAAGGCTCTGGTCAAAAGTAGTGTACTATGTAGGGAATAGGGTTCCATTTGGGATTCAAAATGTGGTGCCATTTGGGATGCAACATATGGCTGGCTTATCATCTCYGTAAACAGTAATCTTTTCAGGCCATTTCAATTTGTCTCAATCTTCTGGAAAAAAGTTATAGTTTATCGTTTGAATGAATGAGATATTGTCAGTGAGACATTGTAAGTGGTGTACAACCTTCAGATCTATTGGGGAAATGTGTTTTAAGAATAGTGATTAGGGGAGGGAGTTGTTGTTTTGTTGTGTCTGAGAATTACCTTTTTACAACCTCTTTGCAAGAATAGACTTAGTAATGTGTTAGTTATTGCTGCACCACAAAACAATGACAAACTAATATATAATCTACCGTATGGGTCATCATGTATTGTCTTTGTATTTGCTTTCACATGCAACTCAAATAATTTACATTTMAAGTCAAATAAGCAAAGCCCTTACTTTCATTTGCACATTACAAAGTGCTGACTGATTGACTGAGGAGGAGAAGTCCCTCTCATAGAACCATCCTTACTCCTAGTCAAGTTAAACAAATAAACTATTTCACAGTTACTGTTTCACAGTTACTGTGGGTGCCATAGGCCTACCATAGCACAATCTGAGTAGAGCTGTGACAGAGGTTTTATCAGTAAACCAATTAACATGATTTATGGTTCAGGGGGACTATGGTTAGGGAGGGGGACTATGGTTAGGGGGACATGCCCATAAATACAAAGAGCCTGAACAGAACTGGGCTCTGTCCCAAATGGCACCCTATTCTCTATTAAAGGGCTCTGGTCAAAAGTAGTGCACTATATAAGGAATAGGGTGCCATTTGGAACAAACCTCCTCTTCCTAAAGGGAGATGTTATCAGGAAGGCTGTGGTGTGGTAGCTGGATCACTCTGCTATGTTGTCATGCAGTCAGCATGCATTTGTAAATCCAGCTACTGTGCATATAGGGCCTGACCCCTTTCCATCAGTGGGTCAGAAGTTCAAACCCCCAAACCCCAGCCTGAAGAGTTGAAGTGTGGGGCGTGAACTTACGACCTCCCCTAATTTAAAGGGACAAGAGGCTGGAAAATGAATTCCTTATCGGTAGCTCTAAATGCCTCTCACCCAGGGGGTAGAGTTAGTTAGCCCCTGTATCTGAACCATCCTATGTTTAAAATGTTACTTAGGTGAGGTCGTGTGTTGATGATTTTGAGTTTGAGAATGCCTGTGTTTGTTTTGCAGTAACATGTTTGTTTTGCAGTAACATTGTGACTTTATTTAGATATATTTTTATTTAGATACATAGGGATATTAGGCCCTCAGATATTTGAACTCTTCTAGATCTCTGGAATGATTTCAAAAGATTCCAATGAAAGCTGTGTCATGTGGAGGTCAAAATGTCAGCTCTTCTTGGTTGTAAATCTGAGTGTCAGTCACACTGTTCTGTCATGGAATTGATGAAAGGTCCAACAATCTGACTGACGCATTCTGCAGTAGGTAAAATATACTCCTTCAGGTTGTGTGGAATTTGGTCCTTTCTTGCGACCTGGGCAGAGTTCAGGTGCTCTGTTTGACCAAGGACAGATTTACTAGTTTGCCAAGAACATGTTAATTGCCAAACTGCCTCTTCTTGTTGATGTATCGTTTCTAATAACGCTCAAAAGTGACTTTAGTTTCACATGTTGTGCATCCCAAATGGCACCCTATTCCCTATATAGTCCACTACTTTTGACCAGAGCCCTATGGCCCCTGGTCAAAAGTAGGGCCCTGGTCAAAAGTAATGCTACATAAGGAATAGGGTGCCATTTGTGATGCAGTCATGAGCTGTCTCTGATGACTGTGTAGGGTTGCAAAATTCCGTGAACTTTCAATGAATTCCCTAGTTTTCCCGAAATCCCAGTTGGAGGGTTCCCGGAATCAGGAGGGAATAAGGAGGATGTATGGGGTCTTCCAACCGAGATATCGGGAAAACCATTCATTTTCACACATTGGCAAAATTGACAACTCAGAAAGCAATAGGCATATCTATAACTCAAATAATGAATCATAAAAAGCTTGTGTGTAATACATTTCAACAGCTTCCCAGAATAATTGACATGCAATATAAAGTAAAAAACTACCAAAAGGCTATAACATAAAACACATTGTCCAGGGCTACATGACAGACGGGACTAATATAAAATATAATTTTCTGTGTGAATAGCTCCTGCTGTAGTCATCTAATTGATAAATTGATAAATGTTTAGAGCTGTTGGCTGTATTGTTTAAATCAATACAAATTGATTTACATGTGTCTGCAGAGAAACACATCCACATCTTCCTCTTTCATTCCCAACACGTCCCTCATTCCCCTCCCTCCTCTCCATCCCTTGTCCCATTGCATCATGAAGAGTGCACATAATCCTATAGACTTTTGTACTCACATGCCCTGTCTTATATCCTAGATGAGGAACCATTTACTTTGCACTGTTCCTCAATAAAAATTAAAAGCTGCCATAAAAACAAGACGCACGAGGGGGAGGGGGGAGAAACGCTGTCACCCTAAATCACATCCATCTTTCTCTCTTTCTTCTCCAAGCTGATCGTGAATATTTCATGGAGCCTATTTTATTCTGACATTTGTAGATGACTTAGAGGTTGTGTCCCAAATGGCACCATATTCCCTATAAAGTGCACTACTTTTGACCAGGGCTCATTGAGAGTAGTGCACTACACAAGGAATAGGGTGCCATTTGGGACGCAGACCCAGAGTGTTACACAGGAAATAAAATGCTGATGAAGGCAGCCCGACTGTCAGGAAGGTTACTGAATTGTAAATGGTCCTATCCATCTCCTCTCCTAGCTAATAATATGTGTAGACTAGAGGCTGTAAACATGGTGAGGGATGTGATTGTGTATCCGCTGCTGCTCCTTTAGGAATTGTATAAACATTATTCATGGATCACCGGGCCGTGCTTAATTGTAAGTTGTATCTCATGGCGATCTGTTGGAGAGGGAGAAGGAAAGTCATTATTGATGTCTCATAACATTGAGCGGCTCCATCTTGAAAGCCTCCTCCACACACCTGGGCCGCATTTTCAATCGGAGAAAAGTGGATAATTCATTGTCTGACGTCACTAGATCATTTAAGGAGTTCACACCGCGAACTGGCAAAAGGTACAGTACGACCAGTTAATTCATATGTTTCATAGCTGTTCAATTATGTAAATAAGCCATTGCAGTGCAAACCCTTTCGGAATGCATCTGATGCAGTATATTCAAACAGCCTGCCAATAGGGCATGTATTGCACTGCACCAAATGCTGGATGTAAAAAAGTATTGAAATAAAACTTCTTGATAGGTAATCAATGTAGTTGACCATCCATGATATACAGTAGGTCATAGTCTTTCAATATGAGTACCAGTTTTATATTCTCATCATACCTCTCAGAAAACATTTACAACTATAGGTGTATTTTTTCTCATCTTCTCTACCTCCCTCTAACTGAGGGCCGGTTAAGCACCTACAGCCTTCAATTCCCCTATTCCCCTGTTCTAGTGTTCTCAGGATCAGGAGTGATGAGAAAAAGGTTTCAGACTCAATCCTTGAGCAAAGGCCTGCTGTGACAGGGATTATTATTTATTTGTCATGCTGGATGTAATAAGCTGTAGATACAGGATGGAGGGCCCGGTGATTTATTGCTCTGTCGACTGCCACTAGCAGGATGCGCACTCTAGCGTGCTGGATGAATACCACACTGTCAGCTCTGTCCATCCGTCTCCATCACCCGTCTCCATCACCCTTCTTCCTCTCTCTTTCTCACTCCCTTCTTTCTTTTCTCTTTCGCTCTCTCTCTCTTTCTTCACAACACCCTCCAATTTCATGCCAGGGTACATAAACAATCTTTCCTTATTTGGATACCCCTCTTTCTATTTGTTCTTCCCAGAAACATGGGGATCGGTTGGCTTTAAACATCCTGTTGTCTTGACACACTAGCGTCAGGTTGTGTTGTTTGAATTATTATAGACGAATAGAATATGGTTTTGTCTGGAAACTGACATTAGGAAAATGGAATCCATTTAGGCTACATTTGTGTTTTTGTTGTTGCAGTTTGAGGTACACAATTCTATGTAGAGGTACTATTTTCCATGATGAAACGGAGACTGAGAGGATTAGTAGTCCCTAGCGTTAGTATTAAGCGCTGTTGATGCTATTTTGCCTTTGCATACAACATCGTTCCGCATTTCGGAGAAACAATTTCCTCCATTCCTACATATATCAATAAACAACAGTAACAGAAACAATAGCAACAACAACCGCAACAGCAACATTTACAATCTGTAGACACTATTAGAATAGAAATGTTCAGAACTTGTGAAACATCAAACTAAAAATATAAAGATAACTAATGTAAAATATACTGTGTCTGTAAAATGTATATAGGTTCAGAACTTTTGTGAACTAGCACAGTTGAAAAATATATAGCAAATAGAAATCAAAACTGGATGGTGTTCAGAGATAGATGGGAAGGGTTGAGTGGAGCTGAAGGATGGGACTAAAAACAAACAAAAMATAACTATTGTAAAATATATTGTGTCCATAAAATCTATATAGTATGTATAAACTGGAATTAGAAGCCTAAGTGTTGTTGTCCATTAGTTTACTTCAATTAGGGGAGGGGTGGTAGTGTTAGGGGGAAAATAATAAAGGAAAATATATATTTTTTATTAAATTATATTTTACATACATACGGGATTGGACATGATGCAGACAATTACATTGATGGAAGCCACAATCTATATGCAATATTAAAGCGGACCTACCACCCCCCCATTAAAAAAAATAACAACAGCAACAGAAGCAACATCAACAATAGAAACAACAGAAACAACATGCACTCTTGTTGTCCTATAGCATCAGTTGTGGCCCCAGTGAACCCATTCATGGTTCGAGAGGATTATATTATTGAAGTATTGCTTAATTGGATAAACAGATTTTTAGGGTCCTTAAACTTACTTGCCCAGTTTATTCACCCATTGATATTGTTGTTTACATGTGGGGTATTAACGTAAGTGGAACTGATGTTGTAAACAGCCATACTAGAATCCTAGGTCTACTATTATCCAGTGGGGGCTTAGGCTATACACATGGTGGCAGTGCTGGGATCCAGTGGGGGCTTTCTATGTGTTTGTCCCAAATTGCACCCTATTGCCTATATAGTGCACTAAGAAGTGGGAATAGGCTGCCATTTGAGATGCAACCTATGTGAAAGGCAGGCTGAAAGCAAAGTGAGGCATCAGGGAAAACACTTAGCCCACATATCAACGCTGCGGACATGTGCTTGGCGAGAGCCAGCGAGCACGGCGGCGACAGCGCTTAATTAATATGAGAAATAGCGTTTGTGTCCGCCATAAACGACTTGAGCAGAGCCGCCACTTTGTTGTCTAAGCCTGCTCAGCTGAGTGTTTGATGTTTCTTTGTTGTTGCATAAACTGTAATGACATGACACGCGCATGCACACACGCACAAACGCACACACACACACACACGCACACATAGCATGGGAAGTCATACTGTACACTATATCCCACTAGCACGCACATACAGTATGTAGGATCTTAATTTGATCACCATGTTGCAGGAGAACTTTGCTGCAATGCAGGACATTTAAAATGTGTAGTGTATTTGAGCTTTAAAAAGGCTTCTGAAGTTTGTAATTTCCACTTAGAAATGTCAGACTTGATTTTCCCTTATGAAAAATGTATCAACCCCAACAAAAATGTCCATTAATTATAATTCACATAATATTTCACATTTCCATTTTATAAGGAACTGTTTCTGCAGGATATTATTTTTCCTGCTGTAGCAAACTGGCTCAGACTAAGATCTGTACCAGCAGCTGATGATGAGTGATGGGGGAAAAAATCTGTACAGTTACATATCGGGATATTATTTTTGACAATATATCGTGTCGTTATTTTTGCACTAATTGTCCAAAAGTCCAGTATTTTCCCTTCATAACTTGTGTCTCATGACTGCCATGTCCCTCTGTAGCCTACATATGGTGAGCAATATATGTTTGGAACAAATAAAATCACGGTACATAATCGCAATACATAAAATCGTGAAAATCATGAGAGTTGCAATCCATATTGTATATTCACCTAAGTATCGTGACAATATCGTATCGTGAGGTCCCTTAGAATTCCCAGTTCTAATGGAGGAGAGAGCGTGTGCTGTTTTACTGTTGTGTGTGTGTGTGTGTGTGTGTGTGTGTGTGTGTGTGTGTGTGTGTGTGTGTGTGTGTGTGTGTGTGTGTGTGTGTGTTGATCATTAAATATCAGATCCTCTCAAACTTTTTATCCTTTATAACAACATCAGCTTCCATATCTCTCTCTCTCTCACTCGCCCTCTTGCCCTTTCGCTCTCTCTTTCTCTCTCTCCCTCTCATTTGTTTCAGCTCAGCTGGCTATCTATCTAGTTTATGGGTTTCTTTTCCCCCTACACACTTTTATTTATGGACTTGTTTGTTTTCTGCCATCATTGCTAACAACACGGTTAATAGCAATCCTTTGTTATCCCAGGCAGCCGGACGGGAGCTGCTGGTGCTGCCGCTTCGGACGACGGGGGCAGTGAAGTGAGAAGACTCATTTGGAGGGCTAAGGAAAGGCTTGACAGGCCCCATTTATAACGAGATCATTCTGGAAACTACAGGGTATTATTAACCCTCTATTGGAGTCTAATTAGTGTGCGTCCATAATGTTACCCTATTCCCTATATAGTGCACTACAGTACCTTTGATGAGGCACTGGTCAAAGTAGGGTGCCATTTGGGATTAACGACTATGCTGCACAAACAATCGTATGGGTTTATTTCATTCTTTGAAATCAGTGTTGGTTTTTATTGAAGTAGATGATTCCCATCTAGCGACCCCAGACAATAAATTCAGTATGTTAAAACCACTTCACAATACAAGTCAGTCCCTCCAGGATTCTGCGATCGTAATTTTTTTTGCGAAATCAACAATTCTCTGCATATTATGCTTGCACATTTGATCAATCACCACACTAATTCAGCATAAAATGGTAAAATCATCTCAATAAACTGATTAACGCTAACAGCCATAATTTAAACATAACTGTCCTAACCTTTATAATGTAACATTTGTGTATTTGAGCTTTCCTTTTGAATCCTGAAAAACAATAGACAACATCACTCTCTCTCTCTCCAAAGTGTAGTGACATGAAGCTTATCAACCCTTAATTAGTGWTACATTTTCTCCTTGTGATGTCTATTGATGTAGGTATGTGGGGGGAGAAGGCAAATTGAGCTACAGCCTGACTTGTGTGAATTATTTTTGAAAATGCTCTACCCCAACCCTCCCTCAATCTCCTCATTATCTCCCTCTCTCTCTCTCCTTCCTTCTCTCTCATCAAACCTCGCTCCTTCTCCTTTCTTCCTACTTCCCTGCCTCCCCTCTGCTTCCCTCAATCTCACCTATTTCTCTCTCTTTCTCCTTCCTTCCTTCTCTCTCTCATCCTCCCTCGCTCCCACTCCTTTCTTCCCTCTCTCTCCTCTTCTCTCCCTTCCTTCATTCTAGTGTGGAGAAATGAGGTTCAGAATTCGTTTTTTGCTTGCCTGTGCAATAGAACGCTTCGGCTGCGGCGCTGTCAGGGGCCCCGTCAGCAGATCGGAGGCAGAGATGCAGATGGGAGGTGTAAAAGCTCTGCAGTGGCAGCCGCCCGGGCTGGGCCCTGCTCTGCTCCCCTCTGATCTACTCTCCTCTCCTCCGCTCTGCTCTGCCCCGGTGTGATTGCAGCCGCCAGCCAGGATGAAGTCAGCACTGACAAAGTGCTCCCATTGATGGATGGACAAAGCCGGGAACTGGATGTGAGAATGGATGGGGGCAGAGTGGGAATTTAACACAGACAAACATAATGAAAGACCGAGAGGAATGACCTGCTAAATCATTCCGGCAATACAACTCCCTGAGCAATTTACTTACTACTAACTGAACACTGGAGGATTGTTTGCATGGGTAAAAGTGGGCCTTGATGGGGGCATGGTTTTCATTCAGCTGGGTAGGCATGGGGCTAGGCTGACTTCACACAATTGTTTTATGATTGCCTACAGATGTATGATCTTAATTTGAGCCAGTTTGCTACAGTAGGAAAATAATCCTGCAGCAACAAGAAATGTGAATTATTATGTGAATTATAATGAATCTAATATTTTTATAGTGGTTGATCAAGTTTGACATTTTGAAGTCGAAATTACAAACTTCAGAAGCCTTTTTAAACCTTGAATACACTAAGTTAGCATTTCCTGCCGTGCATGAAAATTCTCAGTAACAAAAGTTATCAAATTAAGATCCCACATCTGTAGACTAGCAGATGCTAGTCAGATACACACATGCTAAGGGGTAAGACTCACCTCTAGGCTGTATACAGAAGGCTGTAAATTGCCTGTGTTTTCAAGCACAGGTCAATTTGCAGTGCCTCAGAGCACAAGGTAAAACAACAGATACTTGAAGTACCTCATGGCCTGCGCCCATAGGCATAGGTCTGCTACACTATGTAGGGGGGAGAGGAAAGTCTCAATGCCTCCAAATTGTATCCTATTCCCTATATAGTTCCTATGGGTCCTTGTCAAAAGTAGTGCAGTATAAAGAAATAGGGTGCCATTTGGGACTCAGCCTACGTGGGGGAGAGGAAGGTATCAGTCTGCCCCTTTCCCTTGTTAGATAGAGAATGAATTCTCATTACCATTGCACTAGCACTCCATTAAATGTCAGTGGTGATGGTGGATGGAGCCGTGGAAGATTACGACTAATGCTGTTGGCCTTAGGAACTCCGATTAGAACCATTCTCATTAATCAGAGACCTGAGAGAGAAAAGCAATTTAAAGGCATGGTCCGCACAGAGTAAGGGGCAGGGCAGGGTAGCATCCTGTCACTGAGACTGTGGTGACACACACACACTCACACCACACCACAAACACACACACACACACACAACACACAGCACACAACACACACACACACACACACACACACACACACACACACACACACCACACACACACACACACACACACACACACACACACACACACACACACACACACAAACACACACACCACCCACACACACACACAAAGCAAAGCAAAGCAAAGAAAATGCAACACAGGTTTATCTGGTCAGATTAATTGGAAGTGAGGAGCGTCAGGGTAACTGGCCTTCATGTGTCCTTGATAGACATAATGAAGGTAGTAAATGGGTGTTGTGTGTGTGTGGTGTCTCCTTTAAATTTCAATCTTACATTTTACCAACACTATATCACACCATAGGATACAATAATACAAGAGGAATAATGATTTTGGTAATTTCTCTCTCTGTGTTCAGTACAAGCTAAACTTACATCCATGCACTTGGAAGCCCTTGTTAATGGAGTGGACAAACAAGTATTCCTGCATCCCAAATTGCACTTTAATTCCCTATATAGTCAAATTCAAATCAATCAAATTTTATTAGTCAATACACATGGTAGCAGATGTTAATGCGGGTAGCGAAATGCTTTGTGCTTCTAGTTCCGACAATGCAGTAATACCAACAAGTAATCTAACCTAACAATTCACAACTACTACCTTTACACCACACACACAAGTGTAAAGGGATAAAGAATATGTACATAAGATTATGACTGAGTGGTGGTACAGAACGGCAATGGCAAGATGCAGTTAGATGGTATGAGTACGGTATATACATATGAGATGAGTACTGTAGGGTATGTAAACATAAAGTGGCATAGTTAAAGTGGCTAGTGGTACATGTATTCACATAAAGATGGCAAAATGCAAGTAGATGAATATAGAGTACAGTATAACATATGAGATGGGTAATGTAGGGTATGTAAACATTATATTAAGTGGCATTGTTTAAAGTGGCTAGTGGTACATTTTTACATAATTTCCATCAATTCCCATTTTTTAAAGTGGCTGGAGTTGAGTCAGTATGTTGGCAGCGGCCGCGTAAATGTTAGTGGTGGCTGTTTAACAGTCTGATGGCTTGAGATAGAAGCTGCTTTTCTCGTCTCTCGTCCCTGCTTTGATGCACCTGTACTGACCTCGCCTTCTGGATGATGCGGGGTGAACAGGCAGTGGCTTGGGTGGTTGTTGTCCTTGATGATCTTTATGGCCTTCCTGTGACATCGGGTGGTGTAGGTGTCTGGAGGGCGGTAGTTTGCCCCTGGTGATGCGTTCTGCAGACCTCACTACCCTCTGGAGAGCTTACGGTTGTGGCGAGGCAGTTTGGCCGTACCAGGCGGTGATACAGCCCGACAGGATGCTCTCGATTGTGCATCTGTAGAAGTTTGTGAGTGCTTTTGGTGACAAGCCGAATATCTTCGCTCCTGAGGCGCTGCTGCGCCTTCTTCACAACGCTGTTCTGTGTGGGTGTGACAATTCAGTTTGTGCCCGTGATGTGTACACCGAGGAACTTAAAATTTCCACCTTCTCCACTACTGACCCGTCGATGTGGAATAGGGGGTGCTCCCTCTGCTGTTTCTGAAGTCCACAATCATCTCCTTTGTTTTGTTGACGTTGAGTGTGAGGTTATTTCTCTGACACCAACTCCGAGGGCCCTCACCTCCTCCCTGTAGCCGTCTCGTCGTTGTTGGTAATCAAGCCTACCACTGTAGTGTCATCGCAAATTTGATGATGAGTCGGAGGCGTGCATGGCCACGCAGTCGTGGGTGAACAGGGGATACAGGAGAGGGCTCAGAACGCACCCCTTGTGGGGCCCAGTGTTGAGGATCAGCGGGGTGGAGATGTTGTAACCTACCCTCAACCACCTGGGGGCGGCCCGTCAGGAGATCCAGACCCAGTTGCACAGGGCGGGGTCGAGACCCAGGGTCTCGAGCTTGATGACGAGTTTGGAGGGTACTATGGTGTTAATGCTGACTGTAATCGATGAACACTTCTCACATGGGTATGTCTTCTTCTGTCCAAGGGTTAGTGCTTCAGTGTGCAGTGTGGTTCGATTGGCGTCGTCTGTGGATCATTGGGTGGTAAGCACAAATTGCGTAGTGGGTCTAGGGTCTGAGGGTGTCGCAGGTAGGCTGATATGGTCCTTGACTAGTCTCTCAAAGCACTTCATGATGACGGAATGAGTGCTACGGGGCGGTAAGTCGTTTAGCTCAGTTACCTTAGCTTTCTTGGGACAGGAACAATGGTGGCCCTCTTGAAGCAATGTGGGAACAGCAGACTGGGATAAGAGATTGATTGAATATGTCCGTAAAACACACCAGCCAGCCTGGTCTGCGCATGCTCTGAGGACGCGGCTGGGAATGCTGTCTGGGCCTGCAGCCTTGCGAGGGTTAACACGTTTAAATGTTTTACTCACCTCGGCTGCAGTGAAGGAGAGCCCCCGCAGGTTTTGGTAGGGGCCGTGTCAGTGGCACTGTATTGTCCTCAAAGCGGGCAAAAAGTTGTTTAGCCTGTCTGGGAGCAAGACATCCTGGTCCGCGACGGGGCTGGTTTCTTTTTTTGTAATCCGTGATTGACTGTAGACCCTGCCACATACCTCTTGTGTCTGAGCTGTTGAATTGCGACTCGATTTTGTCTCTGTACTGGGACTTAGCCTGTTTGATTGCCTTGCGGAGAGAATAGCAACACTGTTGTATTCGGTCATGCTTCCGGTCACCTTGCCCTGGTTAAAAGCAGTGGTTCGCGCTTTCAGTTTCACGCGAATGCTGCCGTCAATCCACGGTTTCTGGTTTGGAATGTTTTTATCGTTGCTGTGGGTACGACATCGTCAATGCACTTCCTAATGAACTCGCTCACCGAATCAGCATATTCGTCAATATTGTTGTGGGACGCGATGCGGAACATATTCCAATCCGCGTGATCGAAGCAGTCTTGAAGCGTGGATTCAGATTGGTCGGACCAGCGTTGAACAGACCTGAGCGCGGGAGCTTGTTGTTTTGAGTTTCTGTTTGTAGGCTGGAATCAACAAAATGGAGTCGTGGTCAGCTTTTCCGAAGGGGGGCGGGGGAGGCCTTATATGCGTCGCGGAAATTAGTATAACAATGATCTAGGGTTTTTCCAGCCCTGGTAGCACAATCGATATGCTGATAGAATTTAGGGAGTTTTGTTTTTAGATTAGCCTTGTTAAAATCCCCAGCTACGATGAATGCAGCCTCAGGGTGTGTGGTTTCCAGTTTACAAAGAGTCAGATAAAGTTCGTTCAGGGCCATCGATGTGTCTGCTTGGGGGGGAATATATACGGCTGTGTATGATTGAAGAGAATTCCCTTGGTAGATAATGCGGTCGACATTTGATTGTGAGGAGTTCTAGATCAGGTGAACAGAATGACTTGAGTTCCTGTGTGTTGTTATGATGATCACCACTTCTCGTTAATCATAAGGCATACCCCCCCTCTTCTTACCGGAAAGATGTTTGTTTCTGTCGGCGCGATGCATGAAGAACCAGCTGGCTGCACCGACTCCGTTAGCGTCCCTTGAGTTAGCCATGTTTCCGTGAAGCAGAGCACGTTGCAATCCCTGATGTCTCTCTGGAATGCTACCCGTGCTCGGATTTCATCAACCTTATTGTCAGAGACTGGACATTGGGGAGTAGTATGCTAGGGAGTGGAGCGCGATGTGCCCGTCTCCGAAGCCTGACCACGAGACCCGCTCGTTTGCCCCTTTTTCGGCGTCGCACAGGGTCGGCCGGCTGGGATCATATCCATTGTATTGGGTGGAAGGCAAAACACTGGATCCGTTTCGGGAAAGTCATATTCCTGGTAGGAACGATGATGAGTTGACGTTAATCGTATATTCAGTAGTTCCTCCCGACTGTATGTAATGAAACCTAAGATTACCTGGGGTACCGATGTAAGAAATAACACATAAKAAAACAAAAAACTGCATATTTTCCAAGGAACGCGAAGCGAGGCGGCCATCTCTTTTCGGCGCCGGAAGTGAGTGCACTACTGTTGACCAGAGCCCTGTGGGTGTCCAAGGGAATAGGGTGCCATTTGTGATGCAGATTATGTCTCAGGGTTAAACTGGGGGCACCAACCTGTGTTTGGTTCTCAATTAACACCTGTCACTGCAGACAACTCACTGCGTGAAGTCACTGTGACACTCCATAGAATGCTGTTTTCAGGTTGTTAACCAACCACCTGGGGAATAACAGAACAGAGGGACCCCTCTATTGGACTCAATGGGGTCTGTATCCAAAATGTCACCATAGTCCCTTTGTAGATCACTACTTTTGACTAAGGCCCATAGGGAAACCCAAAGGGCTCTGGTCAAATGTAGTGCACTACATAGCGAATAGGGTGCCATGTCGGACAGAACCAATGTATTCTGTGAACAGAGGAGGGAGATGGAGAAGGACCATAATAAATATTGTAGGCCATGTGGTATCATTTTCTTCAGCTGCTCTTGGGGAGGCTGTTGGTCTGGACTATTCGTTTTTTTGGTGTGTGAAAAGAAAGTGTGATATGATACACCATATATACAAAATGATGTGGACACCCCTTCAAATGAATAGATTTGCCTATTTCAGCCACACCTGTTGCTGACCAGTGTATAAAATAAAGCAGACAGCCATGCAATCTCCAAAGACAAACATTATCAGTAGAATGGCCTTACTGAAGAGCTCAGTGACTTTTAACATGGCACCATCATAGGATGCCAACTTTCCAACAAGTCAGTTCGTCAAATCTCTGCCCTGCTAGAGCTGTCCCAGTCAACTATAAGTGTTGTTATTGTGAAGTGGAAACATCTAGGAGCAATAACGGCTCAGCTGCGAAGTGGTAGGCCACACAAGCTCACAGAATGGTACCACCGAGGGCTTAAGCGCGTAGCACGTAAAAATCATCTGTCCTCAGTTGCAACAATCACTACCAAGTTCCAAACTGCCTCTGGAAGCATTGTCATCACAAGAACTGTTCGTTGGGCGCTTCATGAAATGGGTTTCCATGGCCGAGCACCCGCACACAAGCGTAAGATCACCAAGCACAATGCCAAGCGTCATCTGGAGTGGTGTAAAGCTCGCCGCCATTGAACTCTGGAGCAGTGAAAATGCGTTCTCTGGAGTGATTAATCACGCTTTACCATCTGGCAGTCCAACTGATGAATCTAGGTTTGGCGGATGCCAGTAGAACGCTACCTGACCCAATGCAAAGTGCCAACTGTAAAGTTTGGTGGAGGAGGAATAATGGTCTGGGGCTGTTTTTAATGGTTCAGGCCCCTTAGTTCCAGTGAAGGGAAATCTTAACACTACAGCATACAATAACATTCTAGACGATTCTGTGCTTCCAGCTTTATGAGTTTTGGAAATGCCCTTTCCTTTTTCAGCATGACAATGCCCCCATGCACAAATGGGGGAATTGTGGAAGAACTCGCACAGAGCCCTGACCTCAACCCCATCAATCTCCTTTGGGATGAATTGGAACGCCAACTGCGAGCCAGGCCTAATCGCCCAACATCAGTGCCCGACCTCACTATTGCTCTTGTGGCTGAATGGAAGCAAGTCCTCGCAGCAATGTTCCAATGTCTACTAGAAAGCCTTCCCAGAAGAGTGGAGGCTGTTATAGCAGCAAAAGGGGGACCAACATATTGGAATGAGATGTTCGAACCGAGCAGGTGTTCACTTACATTTGGTCATGTAGACTATATAATCGAGAGGAGTGAAGTGAGCCATGAATCAGAGTAGCCAGTGATTAGTGATAGAATGTGAAGTAGGGGTGCAACAGTACAGGTATTTGTAACAAACCGTTTGGTAAGGGGACCTCGGTTCGGTCAGCACTGTGAAGCCGAATGAATACATAAAACAACATAAAAAGTACTCAATAAAAACACTAGGGCTATAGGCTATTCCTACAGTGCGTTGTAGGCCTATGCCTCTTGAGGAAATCTGATCTGAAAAAACATTTCAGGCTATTCCGTTAAAACATCTACAGCATATGCGCACGTTGTAATCAAAATGTAAACTTTAATTGCTGCATTTCAAACTGTCCTTTTGTGAGGCGCAGTTCTGTACAATGGCAAGCGGTCAATTAACCAGAATTGGAGGATCCTCGTTTAAATCTCCAGTTTGGGAAAATGTTGGCTTCCCAGATTACAACGACAATGGACAGAGAATTGTGTATAAAACGTTAACAGTATTTCGCCATGCTAAATGAGAATAGGCTATGCAGCTGCCAACACCTCATATATGTTGACACATTCATGCCGACATCACCCCAGTATAAGACGGAAATGTAAAGAAACAACAACACAACATTGTCTCCCCTCTGCATTCAAGCAGCCCTTGGCAGCTGATTCTGACCAGACCAAAGAAATTACGATAAGAGCGATAGGTAGGCTATGTTCGTAAGAAAATAGAGTCTTTGCTTTATAGCCACGTACAGTTGAAGTCGAAAGTTTACATACACTTAGGTTGGAGTCAGTAAAACTCGTTTTTCAACCACTCCACAAATTTCTTGTTAACAAACTATAGTTTTGGAAAGTCGGTTAGGACATCTACTTTGTGCATGACACAAGTAATTGTTTGCAGACAGATTATTTCACTTATAATTCACTCTATCACAATTCCAGTGGGTCAGATGTTTACATACACTAAGTTGACTGTGCCTTTAAACAGCTTGGAATATTCCATAAAATGATGTCATGGCTTTAGAAGCTTCTGATAGGCTAATTGACATCATTTTAGTCAATTGGAGGTGTACCTGTGGATGTATTTCAAGGCCTACCTTCAAACTCAGTGCCTCTTTGCTTGACATCATGGGAAAATCAAAAGAAATAAGCCAAGACCTCAGAAAGAGAATTGCTGACCTCCACAAGCCTGGTTCATCCTTGGGAGCAATTTCCAATGCCTGAAGGTACCACGTTCATCTGTACAAACAATAGTACGCAAGTATAAACATCATGGGACCACACAGCCATCATACCGCTCAGGAAYGAGACGCGTTCTGTCTCCTAGAGATTAACGTACTTTGGTGCGAAACGCGCAAAGCAATCCCAGAACAACAGCAAAGGACCTTGTGAAGATGCTGGAGGAAACAGGCGCAAAAGTATCTATTTCCACAGTAAAACTAGTCCTATATCGACATAACCTGAAAGGCCACTCAGCTATGAAGAAGCCACTGCTCCAAAACCACCTTAAAAAAGCCAGACTACGGTTTGCAACTGCACATGGGGACAGAGATCGTACTTTTTGGAGAAATGTCCTCTGGTCTGATGAAACAAAAATAGAACTGTTTGGCCATAATGACCATCGTTATGTTTGGAGGAAAAAGGGTGAGGCTTGCAAGCCAAATAACACCATCCCAACCGTGAAGCACGAGGGTGGCAGCATCATGTTGTGGGGGTGCCTTGCTGCAGGAGGGACTGGTGCACGTCACAAAATAGATGGCATCATGAGGTAGGAAAATGATGTGGATATATTGAAGCAACATCTCAAGACATCAGTCAGGAAGTTAAAGCTTGGTCGTAAATGGGTCTTTCAAATGGACAATGACCCCAAGCATACTTCCAAAGTTGTGGCAAAATCGCTTATGGACAACAAAGTCAAGGTATTGGAGTGGCCATCACAAAGCTCTGACCTCAATCCTACAGAAAATTTGTGGGCAGAACTGAAAAAGCGTGTGCGAGGAAGGAGGCCTAAAAACTTGACTCAGATACATACACCAGCTCTGTCAGGAGGAATGGGCCAAAATTCACCCAACGTATTGTGGGAAGCTTGTGGAAGGCTACCCGAAACATTTGGCAATGCTACCAAATACTAATTGAGTGTATGTAAACTTCTGACCCACTGGGAATGTGATGAAAGAGATAACATCTGAAATAAATCCTTCTCTCTACTATTATTCTGACATTTCACATTCTTAAAATAAAGTGGTGATCCTAACTGACCTAAAACAGGGAATCTTTACTTGGATTAAATGTCAGGAATTGTGAAAAACTGAGTTTAAATGTATTCGGCTAAGGTTTATGTAAACTTCCGACATCAACTGTATATGCGCCCATTCTCTGTGGTTGAGAATAGCGGGTTTTGGCACCTCGTGAAAGTGCTCGAGCCACGTTACAAACTTCCCACTTGCGCCCATTTCAGCAAGCAGGTACCCGCTCTATATAAGCAAACCAAGCAGAAGTTTTCAATGATTTGGCCAATGCACCTTGTGTTGGACATACTTAATTAAGGATCCACCCTTTTTTCCCAATTTTRGCCGAAAATGACATCTAACTGCCTGTACCCCAAATCTAACTGCCTGTAACTCAGGCCCTGAAGCAAGGAAATGCATATTCTTGGTACCATTTAAAAGGAAACACTTTGAAGTTTGTGGAAATGTGAAAGGAATATTGGAGAATATAGCACAATAGATCTGGTAAAAGATAATACAAAGAAAAAAACAACCGTTCTTCTGTATTTGTTTTGTGCCATCATCTTTGAAATGCAAAAGAAGGGCCATAATGTATTATTCCAGCCCTGGCCACTAGATGACAGCAATGTATGTGCAAAGTTTTAGACTGATCCAATGAACCATMGCATTCATGTTCAAAATGTTGTATCAAGACTGCCCAAATTTGTTCATTAATAACTTTCATGTTAAAAACTGTGCACTCTCCTCAAACAATAGCATGGTATTATTTCACAATAATAGCTACTGTAAATTGGACAGTGTAGTTACATTAACAATAATTTAAGCTTTCTGCCAATATCAGATATGTCAATGTCTATGTTCTGGGAAATGTTATTGTTACTTACAACCTCATGCTAATCGCATTAGCCTACGTTAGCTCAACCGTCCTGTGGAAGGGACACCGATCCTGAAGAAGTTTTAATAACAGTGATAGCCAATCACATTACCTCGGAGTGGGAGATGTACCGTGCTACAGATACACTCAGAGTGCGTTTGTAATGAAGTGGGAAGTTACCACATATGACTGGGAAGAATCCACTTAAAACGGCCCTCAAACTGGTCATTTCTAGTGGGAAATACGTCTATCATCCTGAGCACCCACTTCTCCCACATGGTGACCTCTGACATCACCTACTAAGAAAATGGCCTCTATAACATAATCTTTGGCAGTTAAATGCAACAAAACATTATTTATTAAAAGCAATCTATTAATGTGGTTTTTGAGCTCTATAATTTCTTTACAACCATGATAGCTGTACTTTTAGTTTATTGTTGACACAGTAAATTCTCACGTCCCAAATGCAGCATCAGAATGGAAACTTGAGAGGCCCAACATAACAATCCGGTCACAACAGACAATGCAAGGAACATTATGAATGCTGATCATTGTAAATGGCATTTATATAGCCTGCTGTGCCGAAACTGAACCATGATCCCAAACCGCAATATGTACCGAACCGTGGGTTTGGTGAACCATTACACCCCCTAGTGTGAACCCTCTATCTTCTTCCTCTCTTTTTCTCTTTCTGACACTCTCGGCTCTCTCCTCTCTCTCACTCTCCCCTCTCTCTCTTTCTGTGCTGTTGGTCATCTCAAGTATGTACCTCTCGTCTCTTTGCTCTTTTAGTGGCCTGTATGGCGTCACAGTGTCAGTGTATCAGATCCTGTCCTATCCCTGTCGGTCCTTGAAAAAGCAATCCCCAGATAAATMATTAAAAAAACGAATAGGAAGTCAATGATGACTTAATTCATGTTTGTTCCCTCTCTTGCAATGCTTCTCCATCTGTGAAGTGTATTTTGTGCACATTCGTTTACCCTACGCAGGTTGTTCTACCACTACCCTACAACAGACCAATCCACCATGTTTTTATCTTCAGCACTTCTCCCTTTCTAACAAATACTTATCAGCAGTTTGTGAAGTAATGAATGGGGATCATCCATCTCAGAGCCTGTCGATATGGTAATGACTCTGCCTCATCGTTATGGTTACACAATCATAAATCATTCCCTTTACCAGAATGCTTAGCAGCTGTGGCAACAAACTCCTGGAACCCTGGCTGGGAATAAAATACTGCCTATGGTGATTAATGCCCCAACATTCTGTTGCTCCTGCACCTTAATTGTTTTCAGATTTTCAAAAAAATCCTGGATGGATTGTATATCAATAAAACTATAAGTCAAGGGGTTTCAACAAAAGAGGGGAAAGTTTAGTAAATCATAGTGGTTCGCTTTCTACCTATTCAACTCTCCATGCATTCTGGTAATGGAGTTCAGGGTAATGATATACTGTATAGTATATATGGTATAGCAGCCTCGTCACAACCAGGCTCGGGAAGTTCGGTGGCAGAAATCAGCTAAATAGCGGTCGGAACCCGGTGTTAATCAGTAAATCTATTTGAATCAGTCTGCATTTATTGCTGTTATAGTAACATGTCAAACCAATCAAATGCCTTGCTTGGGCAGAGCACTGGTGACAAAACATTTTAGAACGTTTGCAACACGCTAGATTTCACAGCATGTATCTGTTCATTTGAGATGAGCTAAAATTGCAGGAAGAGGGGAGAAATGGTCTACAATACTGGCCATTTTAATATATATATTTTTAATGTTTCTGAAGTGATATTTGGCTGTAAAAGCTAGCATGATGGACAAGTAGCTAGCCACAATGAGGTTTGTTTTGAGACAAGTCAGCTAACATTGTAAGCTACCTAGGTATAACTAACTGTCTAGCTAGCTATTAGCTAGTTACATTTCTGGCTGTTATCGACAAATACATTTGATTACATCAATATAGCTAGCTAACAGGAAGTTAGCTAGCTGATGACATTTAATTAATTTAGATAAACAGTGTGTAAAGCTAGTTAGCTAGCAGCTCAATTGAGTTAGCCCACAAAGTGTACTACTGTAGCCAACTAGCTAATAATACAATGTTTTTTATATTTATATAGCAATCCACAGCTGGTGTTAACAAAAAGGACAAAGCCTATGCAACAACTATCTCGCCAGTCACTTCTATTTCAAGTGATGTGGTTTGTAAGAGTTGGCTTACTGGCTGTTTAGAAGCAGTTAGCTACCATGCTAACTTTAGCTACCACGGCTAACATACTGTAGCTAAATGGCTGGCCAACAAGAAAGCACGTCAAAGCAGATCTTCCACACAACAACCATCTCTTCATTCCCTTCTATTTTAAATCTATTTGAATCAGTCTGCATTTATTGCTGTTATAGTAATGTGCCCTCGTAGTTTTATTGTGCGTTTCCAAATCCCGAATCCATCAATACTCTTTGATTTGGTGCTCGGGCAGTCTGCCCCAGTGCCCCCACGTGGTAGCTAATTTGATTATCCAATTGTATGCACGTCTCATTGGCTGAGATGTCAAATAGGTTTTTATTTTTTACCAGTATACGCCCAAACCACTCTGTTGCTTCCTAAAAGGCCAAGCAGGGGCACAGAGAAAAGCTGCTTTTCTTAATTATATATTTTTTGGAAGGACATCTATTTAATTAATATTGTAATACATGTTTGGTAATATTTCATAAAAAATCTGGAAGGCTGGACCAACACTTTTATAACAGAAAAAAAACTGGCAATTCATTTGAAACTTCTCATAAAACATCAATGGACTATATATTGCTGCAACAGAAGAGGCCAAGATAGGGCTAAATATCCGTTTGAACCTCGTTTATTTTGGCCTTGCTGAAGCAGGAAGGAGCTAGTGACGTTAGCTAGCTGAGTGAGAGTGAGGAAGGAAGGGGTTAGCGACGTTAGCTAGATGAGTGAGTGGGAACAAAGACAATTAAAAGTGATAGGACTTGTCACATGAGTGTCAACTGCAGCCAGGATGGAAGCAATTTATTCAACAAATTGTCCAAATACATGAACTGCTGCCCGGTGTGTATGTGTGTGTCTTTGTCTGTTCTGGGTATGTATGTGTGTGTGTGTAGGTGGAAAAATGTGATTGTTGTTTCCTCTCGATGAATCACGGCAGGCAGGATGCACYGCCGATGCAAAGTGGATTGTTCAGTGTCCTGATAACAATTTAAATCCTGTTATGGCTAATGCTACGGTAATGCTGTTGTAAAAATTGAACATGACACTCAAGCAATTTATTATCTTGTGTTTTTAACCTTGGATATGGGCTTTGTTTGTCCAAGCATATCATTTTGGTTCTCCTGGAAGTGTACTCTTGATAAAAGCATGCATTTTTCATTATATGGAGATTGGTATTTGTAGGAGAGAGAGCGGGAGAGAGAGAAAATGGAACAAAGTGAAAGAGATGGAGGAGAGATGATATATGCTTCAACTACAAAAAAATGCTTGTAAGCACGGCGTGTCAAAGCTCTGTTGAAAAGAATACCAATTTAAGAAAATAGTAATTGATTTAGAAATTCAGGGGTCACCCACGACCAGAGTATTTCCTCGATGTATTGTTGTGTGATAGACTACATCTGTAACGCCAAAGCTTTTTGGCAAATTGGAAACTTATGCACGAGTCAATGAACATGCCCGTTTCTCAGGCTGTAACCGTATTGGCTGTGTAGTTTTCAAATGCATGATAGAGCACCTTTTTATTCTCCTTTCAGTCATTATATCTCACTTATTCTATTATAGGCACTATGAAAACATCTACCCATACTGTCTATGCAAGTCAATAATATGGCTTTTTATATGAACCTTTACTGGACACACCATACTTTACATAATCACAGGTTTATAATCTGTGCTGTTTTCAGCAAACAGCATTTCTTCTTGGGGTGTCAGTGGCCAAATCATTGTTTGTTGCATATCCTAAAATTGCAGCTGATTGAGGCTGTGTAGGTTGCCACTAACAACACACTCATTTGYGATTTGGCTAATATACGTTCACAAATGCAAACAGTAGGCACTGCAGGGACAGGGTTTACCATTGTGGTGTAGAGCTATTAACTGTAATTTGATGGTGAAACAGCTTGCTAGCATACTGTGTAAATTGTTTACAAGAAAATTGGAATGGCTGTGCCAGGGTTGTTGTGGTTGTGAGACACACTGCTAATTTGGCTATCAAACCATAATTAGTGTTTTGCCAGTCGGACCAATTTAACCTGCATAGGCCCAACACTGTCCTGCAGGATCCGCACTGAATGGATATTTTAAGTATACTAGTCAGTTAAGCAGACAAACAGTTAACATACACACAATTTGGTTCTGGGTTCTGATATTAAGAGTTTATTACTCTCCCAGCAGCATTGGTTTTGTGAGTGAATTAATGTATTTCCTGACCAAGGCTTCTCCATTTCTACTGAAGTAGGCCTATCTGCCTTATCCCTGTTTTGTGCCTTGACCTCTTTAGTTTCCTTCTCTCTTCTCTCCAGCTGTCGGTTCCCTCCAAACCCAGCTGGTAATCCCCTCAAAAATCCACAACAAATATCCCGACCCCTCCTCAGAGGCCTCTCCATTGTTATTGGGGACTTTCCGCCCCCTCTCCCTCACTCCACCTTTTGGCCCCACTGACACCAGCTCAGGCCTCTCTTCTTGATTTAAGACCCTGGCCCATGGCTGACCCTGTGTGCCTCTATCTCACTCTTTCACCTCTGTCTGTCTATCTGAGGCGACAGGTAGCCTAGTGGTTAAGAGTGTTGAGCCAGTAACCGAAAGGTCGCTAGTTTGAATCACTGAGCCTACTTGGTGAAAAATCTGTCACTATGCCCTTGAGCAAGTCATTTAATCCTAATTGCTCTAGATAAAATTACTTAAATGTCAAATCTACAGCTGTACCTCACAGCTTACTCTTTGGCCTGCCTTGGCTTTTACTGCGTCCCAAATGACACCCTATTCCCTTTTTAGGGAATAAAAGTGTTTGAATTGGACGGAAATAGGCGCCAGTACTCATTTTGAGTGCCGGTGAAGGAATATTTAGGTGAAGGAACTCTGCAATACTTTTTAGGTGCAGTGGAAAAATTGAGGTGCCAGTACATGCCCAAGTCAACCCCTGGGGAATAGCCTATGGGCTGGGCAAAAGTAACAAACTATATAGGGGATAGTGTGTCATTTTAGACAGTCTTTTACTGGCTTCTTTGGCTGCTGTTTCATTCCCACCAAAAACTCCTTAGTAATGAAAAGAGCTGCCTCATAGGAGCTCATATGACTGTGTGCAGTACTTGAAAAGGGAGCATCATAAATACTGACAAAATTATGTAATCTGGAAGATATGGGTACTATGCCTGTCCTGCACATACTGTATGATGGGGTGCTATACACACTCACACACACGCACACACACGCACACACACACGCACACACAACACACACACAACAACACACGCACCACACACACACACACAAACCTCAGAACCTGTCATACACACCAGTTATAATATTTTGACACTTCAATGAGAACAGCTGTAGCCATCTTCATTCTCTGCTCTGGATCCCTCCACCCTGTCCTGCACCCTAAATGGCACTCAATTCCCTATATGTCAAATCAAATTTTATTTGTCACATGCGCCGAATACAACAGGTGTAGATCTTGCAGTGAAATGCTTACTTACAAGCCCATAACTTCTTGAGCCTAGCTGTCCTGCTAGCAGGACAAATTCTGGTGAAACTGGTGGGCGGGCAATTCAAATAAATAATCATACAAATTATGAATATTAAACATTTAGGTACATATACGTGTCTTATATCGGTGGAAAGCTTAAATTCTTGTTAATCTAACTACACTGTCCAATTTACAGTAGCTATTACAGCGAAAGCATGCCACGCGATTGTTTGAGGACGGTGCCTCATATCAAAATATTTTTCCACCGGCACAGGTTTCATACATTCACAAATAGCGATTAAATATTAATTTACTCTTTGAAAATCTTCCTCTGATTTGTCATCCAAAGGGTCCCAGCTATAACATGTAGTGTCGTTTTGTTAGATAAAATCCTTCTTTATATCCTAAAAAGTCAGTTTAGTTGGTGCCATCGATTTGAGTAATCCACTCTTTCAATATGCAAAGAAAGGAGCCCGAAAATCTACCCCTAAATTTTTTTTCAAGAAGTCAAACTACATTTCTATTCATTCCTCAGATACCCTAAAATGTAATCAAACTATAATATTTCTTACGGAAAGAAGTATGTTCAATAGGAAACCGATTGTAGCAGGTGCTTCTTGTCTTCTTGGCGAGCGCAAAAACACGGTTTGGTGTCCTTGTACTAAAACTGTTAGTTCTTATTCCTTATTCAAGTTACAAGCCTGAAACCTTGAACATAGCCTGCTGACACCCAGTGGAAGCCATATGAATTGCATCCTGGGAGGTAGAATTGAGCAGGCCCTTATACTGGCCATTGGAAGAGCATGGTCTCTCAAAAGATCTATATATTCTGGTTGGTTTTTCTTTGGATTTTCTCCTACCATATCTATTGTGTTATACTCTCCTACATTATTTTAACATTTCTACAAACTTCAAAGTGTTGTCTTTCCAATGGTCTAGAAGAACTAAATTAAATTAAATTACATTTTTGCATCTGAGCTCCTAGAGTGTGCGGCTCTCCTTTGTTTTCAAGTCTTTCCAATGGTACCAATTATATGCATATCCTGGCTTCAGGGCCTGAGTAACAGGCAGTTTACTTTGGGCACGTCATTCGGATAGGATGTGGAGAAAAAAGGAGCCTGATGAACTGAACAATGCAGTTTTAAGAAAATACCTAAAAAAAGTAAGAGATAAAAGTAACAAATAATTAATGAGCAGCAGTAAAATAACAAAAGTGGGGCTATATACAGAGGGTACCGGTACAGAGTCAATGTGCGGGGGCACCGGTGTCGAGATAATTGAGGTAATATGTACATGTAGGTAGAGTTACTAAAGTGACTATGCATTTTAGATTATACAGGAGAGTTAGCAGCGTAGAAGGGGGGGGGGCAATGCAAATAGTCTAGGTAGCCATTTGATTAGATGTTCAGGAGTCTTATGGCTTGGTCCAAGAGGCTGTTTAGAAGCCTCTTGGACCTAGACTTGGCGCTCCGGTATCGCTTGCCGTGCGGTATCAGAGAGAACAGTCTATGACTAGGGTGGCTGGAGTCTTTGACAATTTTTAGGGCCTTCCTCTGACACCGCCTGGTATAGTGCACCACTTTTGACCAGCCATAGGGGACACAGACACAATAATACATCACGATTCATTGATTCCCTGTCAGTCTCACGGAAACGAAAATTATTTGAATGTAGCCCTGTTTCCCCCAGCAGGGCAAGTAACATGGCAAGTCATTTACCTTTTAATTATGCATGAAGATAAAACCCACGATAAAGTGGGCTGTCGCTACGAACCCAAGTCCAGCGGCTCAGACCCCTCTGTTGTAGTTTGTGCTGAGACAACCATAACACTTACTTAAGACACGACACACAGACACAGACACACACACAGACACACACACACACACACACACACACACACACACACACACACACACACACACACACACACACACACACACACACACCACCCAACACACACACACACACACACACACACACACACACACACACACACACACACACACACACACACACTTACACTTAAGCCTCAATTAATAATATATGTATGTACATGCTGTGCATCTCTGTCCCAGCTAGGCAGGAACTAGGCAGGCATCACTGTTACCAGTAGACTGTATTGGAAGGTAAAAGTGTGGACGTTTGTCCAAAGTTATGACGTCTATTGGGAACACATCAGTCATTAAATCAGGAAATAGACTAACTTACGCCAACAGACAGGACTAGTTTGATTCATATTGTTATCCATAAAAAAATATATATATACAGCTAAAATTACATAATAGATTTATTCAAACGTTCATGATCTTATCATCAGACTAATAGTAATAGACAGTAAAGAGTTCAATAGATATTAACTTTATTAACAACATGGCTAGCTCGCTAAAAAAACAAATCAATAATAAAAAATAATAAAACACTTCATTCGATATGAGTCTTTTGAATTGCCCAAGTGCTGACCAAAGGGGAGTGGCAAAGGGGCCTCAGTCTTATTTGCATTTTAACTTCCCATCCTAATTCATTTATATTGCCATTTCCAAATATGTTTGTCACTGATTATGGAGGCCTTCTGCTAGTGTTTCTCTCTACGCCTTGTATTGCCCGTAAATTCCACTCCATGTATGAACAGATTTCACTGGTCAACATGGCTGGTAATCAACAATCAGTAAACATCTGTTACAACATATTAATGATGCAGAACAGCAAATTTATGGCCGAGTCCTGCCTGCATATAAATCTAACTTAACACCAAAATGCGAGCTGGTAGCCCCCGATTCTGAAGCTGTTCATAAGAGAGATTAGAGAGAGAGAGTGAGTGATGAAAGAGAGAGAGAGAGAGAGAGAGAGAGAGGAGAGAGACGCAGAGAAAAATGAAAAAGAGAGATAAGGAGAGAGAGAGAAAAATGAATGAGAGAGAGAGATGAGCGGGCGAAAGAGCAAGTGAGAGAGCAGCAGACAGACAAATGAAAAAGTTAAATGACCTTCACCAGATGGAATCCCACATAACAAATGTGTAGAGTTGATGAGTTGCCAGTAGCACAGCACTGGGTGATGATTTGTAGATCGCATTCTCTGATTGTTAATGGGTCACTCATACACTATGAATGAACAGAGATGTAGGCAGGCTAATGTCTCCTTGATAGGCCTTGTTTATTGGGCAGTTGAAACATTTATGAAACTTATTTATTTGAGTTTCCATGTTTTTCACATACCAAATCACATTATAGACCTTATTTCAAACTCAAATATTGATCACATCATTAAAATTAGTGGTACATTTGTGATTTATACATTATTACCATACTGAAAAAAATGTATGTGAAATTACTCTGTGCACTCTAATTATTTCCTATTCTACCTTTGGCCTGAGGATAGACTAGCCCAGTAGGAACTCACATCTTCACTTTATTGTAAGGACAACATTCGAGGTGACACCTACTAGATAACATAAAGCCGAGCACTGCAGAGGTCAGATAACACTTAGCTACTGAACTAGCTAGCTAGGCAATCAAACAACCTATAACACTTACAGCCATAACATATAGTACACTACTTTTGACCAAGTCGCATAGGGCTCTGGTTGAAATTAGTTTACTATGAAGGGAATAGGGTGCCATTTGGGATGCATCTGTAGAGGTACAAAAAAGGAATTGTGAGGCAGGTCTGTCTGGGAACTGATGGGGGCCCAGGATTTGTGTTTTTTCTCTCCCGGGTTGCAGGTAATTCATTGGATGAAAAGCTGTGGCACATGATGTGTCATATATCAAAGGCAGGGCATCAGTAATCTTTGCTCAAGGGCATGGATAACAGGCAGATAGACATGTGAATGAGATGGAGGGATGGTGCAGGAAGGGAGGGATGGGAGGGGAGAGGAGGAGTGGAGGGACTCATCCCTTTCTGCCATCACCACAGAGAAGATACAGGATGATTTATGGTTAATCTCAGACCACATACCAGCACACTGCCCATCTTTCATTCCTCCCCTCCTTCCCTTCCTGCTTCCCTCCCTCCTGACTCCACTCCCCCCTTTCCAAAACACAACATACTAGGGAGAGCAATCTGCTCATCCATCAGGTATTTGGAGAGGAAATTGCCCATCGAACCCCCATCCTCCTCAGCCCTGTCTTCTTGCTCTGCAGCAATATGGGTTATCGGGCACTTTTATCAACCCTATTCCCGATATAGTGCAATACTTTTGACCAGAGCCCTATGGGAATATGGTGACATTTGGGATGCATCCTGGGTTTATGCTATGTGCTGTGAGAGCTTCCCTAGCGACCCACTTCATCTGACCTGGTGGACGTCTGATCCCGCCCACTGATGGAGTGGGCGGGACCAGCTCAATGATTGACAGTGATAAAAAGGTATGACTTGCTCATTGTTCAGGTGGCTCAGATAGGCTATAACCCCTTTATCTAATGCTGTGTTAATGAAACAAAAGGAGAGCTGTCTTGAATTCTACACACAATGAAATATTGCAGGGTTTCAAACAAAGAAGAAATACAGTATCTATGATCAGTTATACAATTTTTAAAACATTAAAATAGATTGTGTCAAGGGGTGAGTTTAGCTGGTGCATAGAAGTCAGGCGCAGGAGAGCAGAGATGAGTGGACAAAGCACTTTACTAAGGCAATCATTTGCACAGAACGCAACCGCGTCACAAAACAAATGTCCAACGAACAAGTGAGGCAGCACAAAGTACAAAAACCCAAGTACAAAGTACTGGCTGCCACAAAGCACGGGTAATAAATCAAAACCCGGCGCAAACCAGCCGGAAGCGTGCCAACCTTGACAACAAACAATTTCACACACAGACATGGGGGGAACAGAGGGTTAAATACATGACAAGTAATGAGGGAAATGTAAACCAGGTGTGTGGGAAAACAAGACAAAACAAATGGAAAATGAAAGGTGGATTGGCGATGGCTAGAAGACCGGTGACGTCGACCGCCGAACGCCGCCCAAACAAGGAGAGGAACCGACTTTGGCGGAAGTCGTGACACATTGACAACAGATTTCACAACACACTGTGTGCCCTCAGGCCCCTACTCCACTACCACATATTTACAACACAAAATCCATGTTTACGTGTGTGTATAGTGCATATGTTATCGTGTGTGTGTATGCATGTGTCTGTGCCTATGTCTGTGCCTATGTTTGTCTATGATTACATATTTGTTTTTAGCACACTAGGTTCAAACACATTATGTAAACACAGACGGTATGGACTCGTTCCAGTTATTGTTCAAATACATATTCATTTGTAATACTGTCGAATAGGCCACTTCTTACTTTACTTTATTAGGGTTATATAGGAGCATGTTTTGTTAAAATATACTTGAAAGGAAAAAAAGATATGAATGTTTATTCTCATTATGACAGTGTCTGCTGTTGAAATGGCCCCATGTTTGGACTAATATGGCTGTAACGAGGGACCTTGATTATAGATCACAGCTTTTTTTATGACTCTAAGCCGGGGACAGGGTGTCTCACTGTAGTGCAGCACTGCAATCATAGCCTGGTTCCCAAACCGCACCCTATTCTCTATATAGTGCACTACTTTTGACCAGGGCCCATATGGCTTCAGTCAAAAGTAGTGCACTACATAGGAAATAGGATGCCATTTGGGGCGAATCCTTAGTTACAGTTATGTGATACTTCCTAATGTCCTCTTCTTGAAAAAAAAGAAAAGGCTGAGAATGAGAAGTACCATCTGTCTACCAGGGCAATGGGCATGGATCATTTTCGAAGAGCACAGCTGGTACACTCCCCCAGGAAGACTTTAATTCAACGTCTGCTATCATCAGTCATTTAAAAAGTCTTCATAAATTAAATGTTTAGAGTCCCGGTGGGTACATGCATGCCCTCCACGACCACATGCAGCGTACTGTTAGGAGTACCCTTCAAGCCAAGGGGAGGTAGGAGTATTGTGCTTTGGTGGTAGTGGTGAAACTATTAAATCAAATCAAAGTTTATTGGTCGTGTACACAGATTTGCAGATGTTATCGGAGGTGCAGCAAAATCCTTATGTTTCCAGCTCCAACAGTGCAGTAACCTAGCAATACAATAACAATACACACATATTATAAAAATATATATATGTGTGTATACAGTTGAAGTCAAAAGTTTACATACATCTTAGCCAAATACATTTAAACTCAGTTTTTCACAATTCCTGACATTTAATCCTAGTAAAAATTCCCTGTCTTAGGTCAGTTAGGATGACCACTTTATTTTAAGAATGTGAAATGTCAGAACAATAGTAGAGAGAATGATTTATTTCAGCTTCTATTGCTTTCATCACATCCCCAGTGGGTCAGAAGTTTACATACACTCAATTAGTATTTGGTAGCAATGCCTTTAAATTGTTTAACTTGGGTCAAACGTTTCGAGTAGCCTTCCAAAAGCTTCCCATATTAAGTTGGGTGAATTTTGTCCCAGTCCTRATGACGGAACTGGTGTAACTGAGTCAGGTTTGTAGGCCTCCTTGCTCGCACATGCTTTTTCAGTTCTGCCCACAAATTCCACTAATTTGGGGAGTGCACCAGTCCCTCCTGCAGCAAGGCACCCCCACAACATGATGCTGCCACCCCGTGCTTCACAGTTGGGATGGTGTTATTTGGCTTGCAAGCCMCCCCCTTTTTCCTCCAAACATAAAGATGGTCATTATGGCCAAACAGTTCTATTTTTGTTTCATCAGACCAGAGGACATTTCTCCAAAAAGTATAATCTCTGTCCCCATGTGCAGTTGCAAACCGTAGTCTGTATTTTTTAAGGTGGTTTTGGAACAGTAGCTTCTTCATTGCTGAGCAGCTTTTCTGGTTATGTCGATATAGGACTCGTTTTACTGTGGCTATAGATACTTTTGTACCTGTTTCCTCCAGCATCTTCACAAGGTCTTTTTCTGTTGTTCTGGGATGGATTTGCACTTTTCGCACCAAAAAAGTGATTTGCACTTTTCATACTTTTTAAAGAAATGTCCTCTGGTCTGATGGTCAAAAATAGAACTAGTTAGGGTTCTATACTGCTACTTTCCGCCTGAATGACGTGCCCAATGTAAACTGCCTGTAGCTCAGGCCCTGAAGCCAGGATATGCATATAATTGGTACCATTGGAAAGAAAACACTTTGAAGTTTGTAGTAATGTTAACATAATGTAGGAGAATATAGCTCAATAGATATGGTAGAAGAAAATCCAAAGAAAAACCAACCAGAATTTCTTTGAGAGACCATCCTCTTAGAAATGCAAGAGAAAGGTCATATTGTAAATTAGCTTCCTATGGCTTACACAGGGTGTCAGCAGTCTATGTTCAAGGTTTCAGGCTTTTAACTTAAAAAATGAATAAGAAATAACAGTTTTAGTAGAAGGACACAGTCTTGGAAATCCGTGTTTGCGCGGATTTTCGGATTCCTTTCTCTGCCAGTTGAACGAGTGGATCACTCAAATCGATGGCGCCAACTAAACTGACTTTCTGGGATATAAAGAAGGATTTTATCTAACAAAACGACACTACGTGTTATAGCTGGGACCCTTTGGATGACAAATCAGAGGAAGACTTTCAAAAAGTAAGTGAATATTTCATCTTTATATGTGAATGTATGAAACATGTGCCGGTGTAAAAATATTTTGATATGGGGCGCCGTCCTCAAACAATGACATGGCATGTTTTCGCTGTAATTCTACTGTAAATCAGACAGTGCAGTTAGATTAACAAGAATTTATTAAGCTTTCAGCCAATATCAGACACTTATGTACCTCTATGTTTAAAATCCATAATATTTATTACAATTGATTTGAATTGCGCACCCTCTAGCTTCACCGGAAGTTGTCCCGCTAGCGGGACACTGATCCTTAAGACAAAGCATTTTGTTTAATTAACCCTACTCTTTATATTGATAGCAGTCTTGAAAATACAGATGTGCTCAAATTTGTTGGTACCCCTCCACAAAATAAACAAAGAATGCACAATAATCTATGAAATAACTTGAAACTGACAAAAGTAATTGGCATCCACCATTGTTTATTCCATATTTAATAGAAATCAGACTTTGTTTTTGATTTTTTATTCAACATAATATTGTAAATAATAAAACAAATGAAAATGGCATGGACAAAAATGATGTGAACCTTAACATTATATTTTGTTGCACAACCTTTAGAGCCAATCACTTCAATCAAAAAAATGTGTAGCTCTCAATGTAGCTCTCTCTGCACCTGTTAACAGGTAGTTTGGCCCACTCTTCCTGAGCAAACTGCTCCAGCTGTCTTAGGTTTACCACACGACCATAGTCTCCCCGCTTCCGTATTCTCCCCAATGACCACTCCAACTAAACCCACTAACTGAAGGGAACAGCATCGGGAATAGGGGCAGCACCGGGATAAGGGGCAACACCGGGAATGAGGGATGGCAGTCCGGGCTGAGGACGGCAGCTCCGGGACTGAGGACGGCGGATCCGGGCTGAGGGACGGCGGATCCGGGCTGAGGGACGGCGGATCCGGGTGAGGGACGCGGATCCGGGCTGAGGGACGGCGGATCCGGGCTGAGGGACGGCGGATCCGGGCTGGACGGCTCTGGCTGGTCATGGCTGGGCTGACGGCTCTGGCTGGTCATGGCTGGCTGACGGCTTGGCTGGTCATGGCTGGCTGACGGCTCTGGCTGTATGTCGTGACGGCTTCTGGCTGGTCATGGCTTCGCTGACGGCTCTGGCTGGTCATGGCTCGCTGACGGCTCTGGCTGGCATGGTCGTGACGGCTCTGGCGGTCATGGCTCGCTGACGGCTCTGGCTGGTCATGGCTTCGCTGACGGCTCTGGCTGGTCATGGCTCGCTGAACGGCTCTGGCTGGTCAGGCTCGCTGACGCTTCTGGCTGGTCATGGCTCGCTGGACGGCTCTGGCTTGGTCATGGCTCGCTGACGGCTCTGGCTGGTCATGGCTCGCTGACGGCTCTGGCTGGTCATGGCTCGCTGAGGCCTGGCTGATGCCGGTCTGGCGGACGCTCTGGCTGATCCGGTTCTGGCGGACGGCCTCTGTAGGCTCTATGGCAGACGGGCGGCTTTGCAGGCTCATGGCAGACGGACAGTTCAGACGGCGTAGGGCCGGGCAGTTCAGACGCCGCTGGGCAGACGGCAGTTCAGGCGCGCTGGGCAGACGGGCAGTTCAGGGCCGCTGGGCAGACGGGCGTCCAGGCGCCGCTGGGCAGACGGGCAGTTAGGCGCCGCTGGGCAGACGGGCAGTTCAGGCGCCGCTGGGCAGACGCGGGCAGTTCAGGGCGCCGCTGGGCAGACGGGCAGTTCAGGCGCCGCTGGGCAGACGGGCAGTTCAGGCGCCGCGGGCAGACGGGCAATTCAGGCGCCGCTGGGCAACGGCAGACTCTGGCGCTTGAGACGCACTGTAGGCCTGGTGCGTGTACCGGAACTGGAGGTACGGGCTGAGGGCACGCACCCTCAGGGCGAGTGCGGGGAGAGGAACAGTGGTACAGGGCTCTGGAGACGCACAGGAGGCTTGGTGCGTGGTGCCGGAACTGGAGGCCTGGGGCTGGAGAATGCACCATAGGGAGAGTGCGTGGAGGAGGAACAGGGCTCTGGAGATTGCACTGGAAGCCTGTGCGTGGTGTAGGCACTGATGGTACTGCTGGGTGGGAAGGTGGCGGCCGGATATACCGGACCGTGAAGGGGACCACGTGCTTTGAGCACACGAGCCTCCCCAACCTTACCAGGTTGAATGGTCCCGTAGCCCTGCAGTGCGGCGAGGTGGAATAGCCCGCACTGGGCTAATGCAGGCGAACCGGGGACACCACCTGTAAAGGCTGGTGCGCATGTACACCCGGCCGAGGAGACGTCTGGAGGCCAGATACATTGGCGCCGGCTTTCATGGCATCCGGCTCGATGCCCAACCTAGCCTGCCCAGTGCGGCAAGTGGAATAGCCCGCACTGGGCTAGAGCACGCGTACTGGGACACCGTGCGCTTTACCGCATAACACGGTGTCTGACCAGTAGACGCCCTCTCATCCACGGCAAGCCCGGGAGTTGGCTCAGGTATCCAACCGGCTTCGCCACTCTCCCCTTTATCCCCCCCAAGAAAATTTTTGGTGAGCTCTCGGGCTTCCAGCCTCTCATACGTGCTGTCCTCCTCATACGCAGCGCTCGGGGCTGTGGTGCCTCTTCTCCTTCCCGAGAGCGGCGATTCTCTCCCACCTTAGCCCAGGGTCCTTCTCATTGAAATTTGCTCCCAACTCCATTCCTCTTCTCTCCATTGCTTTAGTTCTTGCCCTCCTTCCTCAATCCGTCTTGGTCTTGTTGTGGTGGGTGTTTTTCTGTAATGGCTGTCAAAGTCCTTTCCTCCTCAGACGAGGAGGAGCATGGATCGGACCAAGATGCGGATTGGTAATTGTACTGTTTAATGTAAATAACAGAAAACACTACAAAACTACAAACGTGACATACCTCAAAACAGTCGCTGTGTGGTCCAACACTGAACAGGAAACAAACACCACAAAAGCCTACTGCCTATGGTACCCTTAAATATGGCTCCCATCAGAGACAAATGAATGAAACAGCTGTCTCTTGATTGAGACCCAATCTAGGCAGCCATAGACATAAATAAACAACCTAACAAACACTATCCCATACACATACAACACCATAGACTAACCAAACACACAATTGCCCACAACTCACGCGCTGACCAACTAAACAATAATCAAAATAACATAAAAATAGGTCGGAACGTTGAC
>NC_036858.1:59461251-59598023 GCF_002910315.2 Salvelinus sp. IW2-2015
TAGGTTTTGTAATGGCTGTCAAAGTCCTTCCTCCTCAGACGAGGAGGAAGCATGGATCGGACCAAGATGCGGATTGGTAATTGTACATGTTTAATGTAAATAACAAGAAAACACTACAAACTACAAACGTGACATACCTCAAACAGTCCTGTGTGGTCCAAACACTGACACAGGAAACAAACACCCACAAAGCCTACTGCCTATGGCTACCTCTAAATATGGCTCCCAATCAGAGACAAATGAATGACAGCTGTCTCTTGATGAGACCCAATCTAGGCAGCCATAGACATAACTAAACAACCTAACAAACACGTATCCCTACACATACAACACCCATAGACTACCAAACACACAATGCCCACCCAACTCACGCCCTGACCAACTAAAACATAATCCAAATAACATAAAAATAGGTCAGGAACGTGACATAACCCCCCCTCAAGGTGCGTACTCCGAACGCACCACCAAAAGTCTAGGGGAGGTCTGGGTGGGCATCTGTCCACGGTGGTGGCTCCGGCTCTGGACGCTGTCCCCACACCACATAGTCACTCCCCGCTTCCGTATCCTCCCCCAATGACCACCCTCCAACTAAACCCACCTAACTGAAGGGAACAGCATCGGGATAAGGGGCAGCACCGGGATAAGGGCAACACCGGGATGAGGGATGCAGTCCGGGCTGAGGACGGCAGCTCCGGCTGAGGGACGCGGATCCGGGCTGAGGGACGGCGTATCCGGGCTGAGGCGACGGCGGATCCGGGCTGAGGACGGCGGATCGGGCTGAGGGACGGCGGATCTCGGGCTGAGGACGCGGATCCGGGCTGAGGACGGCGGATCCGGGCTGGACGGCTCTGCTGGTCATGGATCTGGCGTGGACGGCCTCTGGCTGGGCTCATGGCTGGCTGACGGCTCTGGCTGGTCATGGCTGGCTGACGGCTCGTTGGATGACGGCTCTGGCGGTCATGGCTCGCTGACGGCTCTGGCTGGTCATGCTCGCTGACGGCTCTGGCTGGTCATCTGGCTCAGCTGACGGCTCTGGCTCCTGCTTGCGTCATGGCTCGCTGACGGTGCTCTGGCTGCGTCATGGCTCGCGTACTCGGCTCTGTGCTGGTCCATGGCCTCGGCTGACGGTCTGGCATCCTGGGTCATGGCTCGCTGACGGCTTCTGGCTGTGTCATGGCTCGCTGACGGCTCTGGCTGGTCATGGCTCGCTGTACGGCTCTGGCTGGTCATGCTCGCTGACGGCTCTGGCTGGTCATGGCTCGCTGACGGCTCTGGCCTGATGCCTGCATCTGCTGGCGGCTCTCGGTGCATCCGGTCTGGCGGACGCTCTGGCTGACGGTCTGGCGTGACGGCTCTGTAGGTACTCATGGCAGAACGGGCGGCTCTTGCAGGCTCATTGCAGACGCGCACAGTTCAGAGGCGTAGGGCAGGCACACCGTGGGCAGTTCCAGGACCCGCTGGGCAGGACGGCAGCATTCAGGGCGCTCGGGCAGACGGCAGTTCAGGCGCCGCTGGGACAGCCGGGCGTCCAGGCGCCGCTGGGCAGACGGGCAGTTCAGGCGCCGCTGGGCAGACGGGCAGTTCAGGCGCCGCTGGGCAGACCGGGCAGTTCAGGCGCCGCTGGGCAGACGGGCAGTTCAGGCGCCGCTGGGCAGACGGGCAGTTCAGGCGCCGCTGGGCAGACGGGCAATTCAGCCGCGCGCTGGGCAGACGGCAGACTCTGGCCGCTTGAGACGCACTGTAGGCCTCGGTGCGGGTACCGGAACTGGAGGTACCGGGCTGAGGGCACGCACCTCAGGGCGAGTGCGGCGGAGAGGCTCCCAATACCCAGTGGTACAGGAGCTCTGGAGACGCCACAGGAGGCTTGGTGCGTGGTGCGGAACTGGAGGCCACTGGGCTGGAGAATGCAGCCATAGGAGAGTGCGTGGAGGAGGAACAGGGTCTGGAGATTGCACTGGAAGCCTGGTGCGGTGTGTAGGCACTGATGGTACTAGCTGGGTGGGAAGGTGGCGGCCGGATATACCGGACCGTGAAGGAGGACACGTGCTTTGAGCACAGCCTCCCCAACCTACCAGGTTGATGGTCCCGTAGCCCTGCCAGTGCGGCGAGTGGAATAGCCCGCACTGGGCTATGCAGGCGAACCGGGGACACCACCTGTAAAGGCTGGTGCCATGTACACGGCCCGAGGAGACGTACTTGGAGGCCAGATACATTGGGCCGGCTTCATGGATCCGGCTCGATGCCCAACCTAAGCCCTCCAGTGCGGCAGTGGATAGCCCGCACTGGGCTAAGCACGCGTACTGGGACACCGTGCGCTTTACGCATAACACGGTGTCTGACCAGTACGACGCCCTCTCCTCACGGCAAGCCCGGGATTGGCTCAGGTATCCAACCGGCTTCGCCCACTCTCCCCTTTATCCCCCCCAAGAAATTTTTGGTGAGCCTCTCGGGCTTCCAGCCTCTCATACGTGCTGCCTCCTCATACCAGCGCTCTGGGCTGCTGGCTGCCTCCTTCTCCAGGTTTGATGCGTGCCTTCTCCAGACTGCAAGTTTCAGCTCTTTCCATAGATGTTCGATATGATTCAGATCAGGACTCATTGAAGGCCACTTAAGAATAGTRCAATGTTTTGTTCTTATCCATTCTTAGCTGTGTGTTATGGGTCATTATCCTCTTGGAGGACGCATGACCTGCGACTGAGACAGAGATTTCTAACACCGGGCAGTATGTTTCGCTCCAGAATGCCTTGATAATCTTGAGATTTCATTGTGCCCTGCACAGATTCAAAGCACCTGTGCCAGGTGCAGCAAAGCAGTCCCAAAACATAACCGAGCCTCCTCCATGTTTCACTGTAGGTATGGTGTTCTTTTCTTTGAAAGCTTCATTTTTCGTCTGTGAACATAGAGCTGATGTGACTTGCCAAAAAGCTCCACTTTTGACTCATCTGTCCAAAGMACATTCTCCCAGAAGGATTGTGGCTCGTCAATATGTATTTTAGCATATTCCAGTCTGGCTTTTTTATGTTTTTCTTTCAAAAGTGMAGTCCTCCTGGGTCTTCTTCCATGAAGCCCACTTTCGCTCAAAAAGCGACGGATGATGCGATCAGAAACTGACGTACCTTCACCTTGGAGTTCAGCTTGTATCTCTTTGGCAGTTATCCTTGMTTTTTTTCTACCATTCGGTCTCTCCTTCTGTTCAATCTGGGGTCGATTTTCCTCTTGCGGCCGCGCCCAGAGAGGTTGGCTACAGTTCCATGGACCTTAAACTTCTTAATAATATTTGCAACTGTTGCCACAGGAATATCAAGCTGCTTGGAGATGGTCTTATAGCCTTTATCTTTACCATGCTTGTCAATTATTTCTATGATCTCCTCAGACAAATCTCTCCTTTGCTTTCTCTGGTTCATGTTCAGTGTGGTGCACACAATGATACCAAATGCACAGTGACTACTTTTCTCCATTTAAATAGGCTGAATGACTGATTACAAGATTGGAGACGTGTGATACTAATTAAAGAAACTAATTAGTTTGAAATATCACTATAATCAAATTATTTATTATATTTTCTAAGGAGTACCAACAAATGTGTCCAGGCCATTTTAGAATATCTTTGTAAAATAAGCAATAATTCATCTCTTTTCACAGCTTCTTTGCTTTATTCTATGACATACCAAAGGCATGCAAGTAGACATGATAAAATAGCTTTTAATTTCATCACTTTTCAGGAGGAATGAAACATTATTTAAATGAGCTGTAAGGGTACCAACAAATATTGAGCACGTCTGCATTTGCAAAACTTTACACAAAGCAAAAGTAGGTGATACCGTAGATTATACTGTATGTTAACCTATCAAATAGCTGCACCTTGGAAGTACCTTATAATGCAGAGGTGTTATCTTTCATGATACTCTGATAATCGACTGTTAGAGAATGACTTACGACAAAAGGACTATGTCAATGAGTTATAGCATCAACCCTAAACACGGACGTGTTACATGTACGTGTTGCATGAAGCTGATAATAGACTAAACAAACAAAGGCTATATAGATCAGAGAAAAAAACACATCTCCAATGCTGATGCTATTGTGGCACATACCGTAACCCCAACAAATAGATTTGTTGGGTGTAGTAATTCATCTTGCTCCATAGTTTGTACTTGATTGCTAATGTCTATATCCTGTGATATAAAGTGCGTTCGATGGTGCTCCAGGGGGAGAGGAGAGGACAAGCAAGCAGCTAGCCATCTCATCTGTATCAGATTGCTTCACTGTCAGGAACCATTGAGAAACTCCAAACAACAGATCATTGTCCCAAATGGCACCCTGTTCCTTATTTAGTGGACTATTGAGTAGAGCCTGATGGGTGCACTACATAGGGAATAGGGTTCCATTAGGGACGCAACCATGCCTATCCGTAGTCATGAGGAGAAGGGGTAGAAGGGGGAAGTTTATGCTAGCGAGCGGCTTGCTAGTGGGGATATCCTCCCTCACAGCAGTACGGAGGGAGGAGAGGGAAAACCGACGCCCTCCTCAACACAAAGGACCGCTTCACTCCTTTCTTGGTAGCTGTTATTTTTAGTCAAAACATCCAATACAATTGAACGTAGTGTGGGTCAAGGCGAGGCTAGGACACTTGTGAGGGAGCGGAGGGAGGGAGTGAGGGAGGGTGCCTGAGGAACAACAAACAGATGTTCTTTGATGATAATTGCAGAGAAGGGAAAAGGAGTGTGGACGGAGGGAGTGTGTTTGCGCACGTGTGTTTGTGTGTGAGTGTATGTGTGTGTATAAACAGAGGCAGGGAGGCTTGCTCATAAAAGTGTTCACCTTTTTAGGACCTCTCCTGACCTCCCCTTAAGCCCGTGCCGGTTTCTCCCCCAAGAGTCAGTCTCTACCTACACATGGAACTCTTTTCCACATCAGGTAACCCAAGCTAGCTATTAAAACAGATTAAAAAAACAGATAAAACAACACCACGGCACAACGTGGACTGTGAAGACACACACACACACACACACACAACACACACCACATCACACAACACACACACAACACACACACAACACACACACACACAACACACCAACACATCACACACACAACACAACACACACACACACCCCACATACACACCACACACCACACACACACACACACACACACCACACACACACACCACACACACACACGTGTCATAGGTGGAGCCAGCGTAAATGTGTCATGGTGGAGGCAGTGTAAATGTTCATGTGGGCGTGTATTATGTGTCCTGGGTGAGCAGTTGTACATGTGTCAATGGTGGAACAGTGTAAATATGTCATGGGATGGAAGCAGTGTAAATGTTGTCGTGGTGGCGCAATCTAAATGCGTCATGGTGGGGCAGGTCATGGTCTTCATGGTGGAGGCAGTAATATATGTGGTCATGGTGGAGCAATCATAAATGTGGTAATGGTGGAGCCAAGTGTAAATGTGTATGGTGAGTAGTATACATGTGTCATGGAGGCACAGTCAAAGGTGAGGGTTAAATGTATGTCATGGTGGAAAGTCCTATGTGTCAAATGGTGGAGCAGTGTAATGTTGCATGAGTGTACGGTGCATGGTGGAGCAGTCTAATGGTGGAGTCGCTGTAAATGTGGTCACTGGTGGAGCAGTGTTAAATGTGTCATGGGACGACAGTAAATTTGTGTCAATGTGTGGAGCAGTGGTATATGTGTCATGGTGGAGCAGTACAAATGTGTCATGGTGGAGCAGTGTAAATGTGTCATGGTTTACAATTGGCTCATTCATCCCCCTCCTCTCCCCTGTAACTATTCCCCAGGTCGTTGCTGCAAATGAGAACGTGTTCTCAGTCAACTTACCTGGTAAAATAACGGTAAAATAAAATAAATAAATAAATAAAATGGTGGAGCAGTGTAAAAGTGTTATGGTGGAGCAGAGGAAATGTGTCATGGCAGAGCAGTGTAAATGTGTTGTGATGTTTGTTCCTGTTTGGACCCCAGGAAGAGTTGCCTGGCAACAGCTAATGGGGATCTTAATAAAATATTAAAAATACTAAATACTATTGTACCATTACCTCAAATGCATGTAAGTCCCTACCTGTTGTTGTACCATTACCTTACTCCCTTACTCACCAGCAGTGACATCTGTTCACAGTTGTAGGTAGCGAGTCCACCCCACCCCTGCACGACAAAATCTGAATGCCAATATCCTTCGCCTTGAACCAACCTGGGGGGGGGAAAGTACATGTCACTCAGTGACAATCATTCTTCAAATGAAAGGTTAGGGAGCCACAGCCTTTAATCAAGTGAGGCTGTTAAAGTCAAGCCGTAAAGACACGCTGCCAGTGGCTGCTAGCCGATGAGTTGAGTGATTGATTTGTGTAAATCATTTTCTTTTTACAAGCTGCAGCAGCGGCAGCCCAGTGGAAACAGATGGAGGGATGGTGTGTGGTGTGTGGTGGAAGGGGGCTGACTGTCATTCTCCTGGACTGGCAGACTGTCATACCCCTGGCTGACTGTCATACCRCTGGATGACTGGCTGTCTGTCATACCCCTGCTTGACTGGCTGACTGTCATTCTCCTGGACTGGCAGACTGTCATACCCCTGGCTGACTGTCATACCCCTGGATGACTGTGTCACGACTTCAACCGAGGCAGGCTCTCCTTCCCGTTCGGGTGGCGCTCGGCGGTCGTCGTCACCGGCCTACTAGCTGCCACTGACTCTTTTTCCTCCCCCTCCTTATGTGTTTATTTGTTACACCTGTGTTCAGTTAAGTGGGTAATTAGTATGGCTTTATTTGTCAGCCAGCCCGTAGGCGTCTTTGTGCGGGATTGTTACTTTGTAAACCTTTTGGATTTCGGGAGTGGAGATTGTATTTGTGGACTGGGATTGTGGCTCGTGTCGTTGGACCGAACCGTGTATGTTCACCCAGTTTCGTCCGTGTTGGACATTGTGTTGGATAGTTGGGGATTAAAGACTCAACTTATTGAAGCTCTGCTGTTTCCTGCGTTTGACTTCGCACCCCCCCCCGACACCCAGGTCGTTACAGACTGGCTGACTGTCATACCCCTGCTTGACTGGCTGACTGTCATTCCCCTGGCTGACTGGCTGACTGTCATACCCCTGCTTGACTGGCTGACTGTCATACCCCTGGATGACTGGCTGACTGTCATACCCCTGCTTGACTGGCTGACTGTCATTCCCCTGGCTGACTGTCATACCCCTGGATGACTGGCTGACTGTCATACCCCTGCTTGACTGGCTGACTGTCATACCCCTGGATGACTGGATGACTGTCATACCCCTGGATGACTGGCTGACTGTCATACCCCTGGCTGACTGTCATTCCACTGCCTGACTGTCATACCCTTGACTGACTGGCTGACAGTCATACCCCTGGCTGACTGGCTAACTGTCATATCCCCGGCAACAAGTTTGATTTAATATCTCAATGGAAATATTATTTAATGTCATGCAAATTCTGGGAACTTTCCCCCCCCCCCKAAAAAATMGATTTCTGGATTTCTGGAAAACCTGTGAATTTTGGGAAGGTTCTGTAAATTTTGCAACCCTGCATGCAAAAATGATGGTGGCCCCCAAGCACTTAACACAAATTCCTAATTTTTCTAAGTTCGCCATATTGTACATTCTTCTCCATTACTCTTTTTTTGTATGGTCATTAGCACAGTATTCATGATCCCAATTTTAGCTTGAAGAAGCCGGCACATTTTAAAATGTAGATTGTGATGATTTATTGGCACAATGAACCTCTTGCTGCTGGTGATTCTCTGATCCACCTCTGCGCAGACGCCACCATTCTGTATACTTCTGGCCCTTCTTTGGACACTGTGTTAACTGACCTCCAGACGAGCTTCAATGCTATACAACTCTCCTTCCGTGGCCTCCAACTGCTCTTAAATGCAAGTAAAACTAAATGCATGCTCTTCAACCGATCACGTGCCCGCACCTGCCCGCCCGTCAGCATCACTACTCTGGATGGTTCTGACTTAGAATATGTGGACAACTACAAATACCTAGGTGTCTGGTTAGACTGCAAACTCTCCTTCCAGACTCACATTAAGCATCTCCAATCAAAATTAAATCTAGAATCGACTTCCTATTACGCAACAAAGCATCTTCACTCATGCTGCAAACATACTCGAAAACTGACCATCCTACCGATCTCGACTTCGGTGATGTCATTTATAAAATAGCCTCCAAACTCTACTCAACAAATTGGATGCAGTCTATCCACAGTGCCATCCGTTTTGTCACCAAAGCCCCATATACTACCCACACTGCGACTGTACGCTCTCGTTGGCTGTACCCACTGGCTCCAGGTCATCTACAAGTCACTGCTAGTTAAAGCCCTGCCTTATCTCAGCTCACAGGTCACCATAGCAGCACCCACCCGTAGCACGCGCTCCAGCAGGTATATCTCACTGGTCACCCCCAAAGCCAATTCCTCCTTTGGCCGCCTTTCCTTCCAGTTCTCTGCTGCCAATGACTGGAACGAACAGCAAAAATCACTGAAGCTGGAGACTCATATCTCCCTCACTAGCTTTTAAGCACCAGCTGTCAGAGCAGCTCACACATCACTGCACCTGTACATAGCCCATCTGTAAATAGCCCTTCCAACTACCTCATCCCATTCTGCATTTATTTATCTTGCTCCTTGGCACCCAGTGTCTCTACTTGCACATTCATCTTCTGCACATCTACCATTCCAGGTGTTAAATTCCTATATTGTAATTACTTCGCACCCATGGCCTATTTATTGCCTTACCTTCCTTATCTTACCTCATTTGAACTCACTGTATATAGACTTTTTTTCCCCTACTGTATTATTGACTGTATGTTTGTTTATTCCATGTGTAACTTGTGTTGTTGTATGTGTTAAACTGCTGTGCTTTATCTTGCCAGGTCGCAGTTGTAAATGAGAACTTGTTCTCAACTAGCCTACCTGGTTAAATAAAGGTAGAACTTAAATAAATTAAATAAATAAATAAATAAAACATATCGCAAGCCGTAGTTTAACAACTCAGGGGATAGTGCTAAAAACAATGACATCATATCTGAATTCTGCCATCTTTGTGCATGTTCGCCATTGAGCCAGGCTTTCAATCTTCCCCTAATACTATCATAGACAAATAGAGGTGCCCTTCAACCTAACACAAGCCTAATTCAAGGTCCATGTAGGTCCAATTTACTACATTCACAGTCATACCACTTCCCTCTTTCATATTGTCATTGAGAGGCTTTTTATATGATATTGATATAGATGTTCAACCTTTTATCCCAGGTAGTTCTTGGCCTGCTCTGCTGTCATGTCTGAGTCAGTCTTAACATCTTGTTACATAGGCATTCTCCTGTAATATCCCGTGACCTTTCCTTTCCCCTATTGAGCTGAGAAGAACGCCTGAGCATCCCAGAGCTGTTAGGAGTAGTGGGCAGTGGGGTGGTGTACAGGGGAGGGGGGGAATTGAGCTGCCCTACATCTATCTATCTCTCCCCAAGGAGGGTCATGTTTCTCTTTCCACCATTTATTTGAAAGCTATCATTTTCCGGGGATTCATAGCTGAAAAATGGCATTGATTCCGGGGATGATAGATGCTAAGTGTCCGTCTATCGACAGGCTTATTGACAGACAGGCCTGTGTAAATTGTGCATCTTATTACCCTCTGGGCTAAATGATACACCTTGTAAACCGGGAGGATGTAGCTAGTCGATGGCTGTTCCCTTCACCTCTGTGTCCCAAATGGCGCCATATTCCCTATATAGTGCACTACTTTTGACCACCGCCTTATGGGCCCTGGTCAAGAGTAATGCACTATGTGTAGACACAACGATGCCATTTGGGGCTCATCCATTGTCTGGAGGTGTATCTCCTACTGAGCTGCCTGACTGTCACTGATGAACATTGTGATTAATCTCGCCGTGGAAACACCTTATCAGTCTCTATGTCGTTGAATAATTAAACGCAATAAGGATGGAGACTGACTGGAGGATGGAGATTTAGTTGGTTTATAGTCCACCGTGAAGAATCTTTAAGTCTTTTCTGTGAATTTTGTCACTTGTTGTTTTTTGTTATTTCTTTGACCTTGTGGCTAATATTGTTGTAAAGCATCTTGGTTTTTAGCAAAACTGTATGTACCATAAATCCTATATAATATTATCATTACTTTTGCCCAATATAGTTTTTTTTACACAACACAGAGAGGTTTTTGTCATGCAGGACAGTGACCTACAAATGTGACTCTGAATGTGAAATAAAATCTGTGGTTAATCGGAGGGTGATTGTAAATAGAAGATACTCCTGTCTTGGGAAGTTTGCTGTAGCATTAAAATGACTTATGTGGAGCTTTAAATCGACTGTATGTGCTGCGGAGCGACTCGTTTTTTTACTGCATTGTTTACAGGGAACCATTTCTCTCTGACTCGCCGAGGCTTATTGCATCTTAATCCTACCCTATTGTAACACTGCCGGCTAGGACATTAAATAATGCTCCACTGCCAGCCGTTTTCTCCATCTCAATTGGTTTTATAGTAATACACAATTTAACCTTCAGAATAGCATTTGCAGGTTCATAACATCTTGAACAGGTGTAATTTTTCTAACAAACAGGGAGCTACAATGTGACCCAATTTATCTGGGTTTGTAGTAATGCATACCATTAATCTATACTGCGATRCAGGAGCCATTACTTTCAGCATGCAGGCTAATAATTCATTCTTATTGTTCGAGACTTGCACCTAAGAGGGACTGTTTGTTTCCGATCCAGTTGTGTTCTTGGTGCTTTAACATCCTACAGAGACAAGAGAAAAGCAAGGTTGTTACTCAGAAAGTAGAATGCTTTAGAGCAGAGTGTCGGAACGTCACAGATTATTGAGAGTAAAATGGGCAGCTGAATATTTGGGCTGCCATTTGTAAATGGAGTACATTCCTGGGTGATTACGCTGCATAATGTGCATTATAGTTTAGTTTTCTGGATGGTTTCTCTCTAAAAGATGCCTTTGACAAAACAATGCAGAGTAGAGTGGTACACTTACAATGGTCTGGGTTGGTATATCATGTTTGATTGGTGCTCAAAAGAAGCAAGATCAAAATCTGACATCCCACCATAACTTGGGCCTGAATACACATTGCTCTGCCAACTGGAAGCATAGTACCAGCCAGGATGGATGATATGGCATCCTAATTATAATCAGTATCTAAATACTGTTATTGTTCCCTGCTTCAGTTAAACATTGCCTTGTGTTTGCAGGCATTCAAGTGATTAATTACCCCACAGTGCGTGTTTAGTGGCTAGTTACAATAGCAGAAAGACCTCAATGCACTGTCACCATTCTTTCTAACACTGGGATCAGAATCCGACTATGCAGCTAGTCTAGCTGTTGCTGTTCTGTTTCAATCCACCCAACCTCCTTGTTCTGAAAATAAATTAGCGTATTCTACATAATGCAGTGAACCCTAATTCTCTTTGATTAGTAGTGAGTTAGATGATAGCGACCCATTGAAATTGGTCATCAGCATAAATAACGAGCGAATGAACTGATAAAATGCATACTCGCTAGCCGTCGTAAATCAAGTGAAATCCACTAGGCTGTGGAAGTGGGTGGAATTAGAAGTCCATGGTCCTATTAATTATGTTGCCCGGTGTAGGAGACAGTGTGATAAATCAACCGTGAGAGGCCCCTTCAGTAGGGCGGGGGCCTTGGAGTAAGACTGCCTGCAAATTGCTGTGTGTCTGCCCCTAATTGTTTCTTAAATAACAGTCCTTTTGGAAGGCAGCTCAGAGAGGTAGACTACCAAGGAGGGTCAGCGAATGTCTTATACTTCCAACCCTGTGCTGGGATTCAGTTAGCCTTACCCTGTGTTGTGTTCCAGATAGTCTTACGCCTGGGTGTTGTGTTTCCAGCTAGTCTTACCCTGGTGTTGTGTTTCAGCTAGTCTTACCCTGTGTTGTGTTTCAGCTAGGTCTTACCCTGTGTTGTGTTTCAGCTAGTCTGACCCTGTACTGTGGTTTCAGATAGTCCTACCTGTGTTGTGTTCCAGATAGTCTTACCTGTGTTGTGTTTCAGCTAGTCTGACCCTGTGCTGTGTTTCAGCTAGTCTTACCCTGTGTTGTGTTTCAGATAGTCTTACCCTGTGTTGTGTTTCAGATAGTCTTACCCTGTGTTGTGTCCAGATAGCTTACCCTGTGTTGTGTTTCAGCTAGTGTTACCTGCTGGTTGTGTGTTTCAGCTAGTCTTACCTGTGTTGTGTTTCAGCTAGTCCTGACCCTGTGCTGTGTTTCAGCTAGTCTTACCCTGTGTTGTGTTCCAGTAGTTTACCTGGTTGTGTTTCAGCTAGTCTTACCTGTTGTTGTGTTTCAGCTAGTCTGACCCTGTGTTGTGTTTCAGCTAGTCTGACCCTGTGTTGTGTTTCCAGATAGTCTTACCCTGTGTTGTGTTTCAGCTAGTCTTACCCTGTGTTGTGTTTCAGCTAGTCTTACCCTGTGTTGTGTTTCAGCTAGTCTGACCTGTGGTGTGTTTCAGCTAGTCTTACCCTGTGTTGTGTTCCAGATAGTCCTTACCCTTGTGTTGTGTTTCAGCTAGTCTTACCTGTGTTGTGTTTCAGCTAGTCTTACCCTGTGTTGTGTTTCAGATAGTCTTACCCTTGTGCTGTGTTTCAGCTAGTCTTACCCTGTGTTGTGTTCCACGATAGTCTTACCCTGTGTTGTTGTTTCAGCTCAGTCTTAACCCCTGTGTTGTGTTTCAGCTAGTCTGACCCTGTGTTGGTTGTGTTTCAGTAGTCTTACCTGTGTGTGTGTTTCAGCTAGTCACCTTGTGTTGTGTTTCAGCTAGTGTTACCCTGTGTTGTGTTTCAGCTAGTCCTTACCTGTGTTGTGTTTCAGCTACTCTGACCCTGTGCTGTGTTTCAGCTAGTCTTATCCAAATAATCTCTTTCTCTTCCTCCTTCCTCTCCATTTGAAGTAAATGTAGAAGATATAGCTAGTTTATTGGGCTGTGTTTGAGAATCATTGCTTAACTGGTGCATCACCTTCGCTAAATTTCTTTTCAAACTACCCTGAAACTAACCCGTAACTACATTATAATGTGCAGTATATCCGTTTTGAAGATATAGTGGAGAGAGGGGTAAGTTGAGCAAAGAAACGATACACAAAGTGCATCATTTGACCAAATATTTAGGAATAGGTCATAATTTCATGGAGTCTGTGAAGGAAAAAAATCACATGGACAAAGTGTTAAGCAAGTTTGGTTAAAAAAAAGAAAAGATTTTCAGGAAGTCAAATGAATGTATTGTGTTAAAGGTTTCATGATACCTATATCTAAACCAAAGTAGATAATTTTAAGATTGTTCTATACATCAGTTGGGGTCTCTATAAGTTTCAATATGAGGTCCTAAAGTGCATCCTTGTAGCTGTGTGGGCAAATATAGTCAAAATGTTTGCCTTGGGGTAAGTTGAGCCAATGGCCATGGGGTAAGTTGAGCCAATGGTTGAGCAAATTGCAAGTTGAGCAAATTTAGGTGTTTTCTTCCCAGGCGTAATGTAACACATTATTGCAGGGATATGAGGTAACAACAGGACCTGGCCTATGTCAAATCAAATCAAATTGTATTTGTCACATGAGCCKAACACAAAAGGTGTAGACCTTAGAGTGAAATGCTTACTTCCAAGGCCTTAACCAACAATGCAGTTTTATGAAAATACCTTAAAAAAGTAAGAGATAAGAATAACAAATAATTAAAGAGCAGCAGTAAATAACAATAACGGGGCTATATACAGGGGATACAGGTACAGAGTCAACGTCAATGTACGGGGGCACCGGTGTCGAGGTAATTGAGGTAGTATACAAATGTAGGTAGAGTTATTAAAGTGACTAAGCAGAAATTGTGTGTCTATCATTTTGCAATGTATGATATCAATTTGCAATGTACTGTATGTCTATCTATCAATGTGCAATGTATGTTGCAATGCCATTTGATTAGCTGTTCAGGAGTCTTATGGCTTGCCGTGCGGTAGCAGAGGGAACAGTCTACGACTAGGGTGGCTGGAGTCTTTGACAATTTTTAGGGCCTTCCTCTGACACCGCCTGGTGTAGAGGTCCTGGATGGCAGGAAGCGTGGCCCCGGTGATATACTGGGTCGTACGCACTACTCTCTGTAGTGCCTTGCGGTTGGAGGCCGAGCAGTTGCCATACCAGGCAGTGATGCAACCCGTCAGGATGCTCTTAATGGTGCAGCTGTAAAGCCTTTTGAGGATCTGAGGACCCATGCCAAATATTTTTAGTCTCCTGGGGGGGGAATAGGTTTTGTTGTGCCCTTTTCACGACTGTCTTGGTGTGCTTGGACCATGTTAGTTTGTTGATGATGTGGACGCCAAGAAACTTGAAGCTCTCAACCTGCTCCACTACAGCTCCATCGATGAGAATGGGGGCATGTTTGGTCCTCCTTTTCCTGTAGTCCACAATCATCTCCTTTGTCTTGATCACGTTGAGGAAGAGGTTGTTGTCCTTGCACCACACTGCCAGGTCTCTGACATCCTCCCTATAGGCTGTCTCATCGTTGTCGGTGATCAGGCCTACCACTATTGTGTCATCAGCAAACTTAATGATAGTGTTGGAGTCGTGCCTGGCCGTGCAGTTATGAGTGAACAGAGAGTACAGGAGGGGGCTGAGCACACACCCCTGAGGGGCCCCAGTGTTGAGGATCAGCGTGGCGGATGTGTTGTTACCTACCCTTATTAGCTGGGGGCGGCCTGTCAGGAAGTTCAGGATCCAGTTGTAGAGGGAGGTGTTTAGTCCCAGGGTCCTTAGCTTAGTGATGAGCTTTGAGAGTACTATGGTGTTGAACGCTGAGCTGTAGTCAATGAATATCATTCTCACATAGGAGTTCCTTTTGTCCATGTGTGAAAGGGCAGTGTGGAGTGCAATAGAGATTGCATCATCTGTGGATCTGTTGGTGCGGTACGCAAATTGGAGTGGGTCCAGTGTTTCTGGGATAATGGTGTTGATGTGAGCCCTGACCAGCCTTTCAAAGCATTTCATGGCTACAGACATGAGTGCTTCGGGTCGGTAGTCATTTAGGCAGGTTACCTTAGTGTTCTTTGGCACAGGGACTATGGTGGTCTGCTTGAAACATGTTGGTATTACAGACTCAGACAGGGAGAGGTTGAAAATGTCAGTGAAGACACTTGCAAGTTCGTCAGCGCATGCTAGGAGTACATGTCCTGGTAATCCGTCTGGTCCTGGTCCTGAGGCCTTGTGAATGTTGACCTGTTTGAAAGTCTTACTCACATCGGCTGCAGAGACCGTGATCACACAGTCATCCGGAACAGCTGATGCTCTCATGCATGTTTCAGTGTTACTTGCCTCGAAGCGAGGATAGAAGTTATTTTGCTCGTGTGGTAAGCTCGTGTCACTGGGCAGCTCTCGGCTGTGCTTCCCTTTGTAGTCTGTAATAGTTTGCAAGCCCTGCCGCGTCTGACGCGCGTCAGAGCCGGTGTAGTACAATTTTGCTTGGATTATGTTAAAAGTGTTAAAAAAATACAAAGTATTTGTTAAGCCTGTGGTAAAAAATGTGTTCGGGAAATAAAGATGGACATAGTTTTAAAAAGGTAGTGGTAATACTTCATTCAGTACAGAAATGTGTAGCCGGCTTAACATACCCTTTCCCGTGGCTCAATTTACCCCATACCCGGGGTAAGTTGTGACACGAGATCATTTTTTTGGGGCAAGCTATGTTTTGAAAACTGTTATGTTTACATGAATTCTGATTATTTCCAGGGATACACAACATCCTGAAATATATGTAGATATCTTTGTTAGAAAGGATACTATATTTCCCTTAGAGTGATGCTGAATGTAAAATATGTATCAACTCACTCAACTCTCCCCTCCTGTAATATAGACTAAGTGGTCAAATACATATATAKATTTTTTCCCCCTTTCAATWWATTTCAATATAATAATATTTGAAAAATACATTTTATCTGCTTTTATCAAAGTTCAGTTCTTTAGAGAATCACTTTCCTAGTGTTTGTTCATTCACACTGATGTGTCAAATTTCCATGCAGAGATTTTTCTTTTACCCCTCAAATAATGAAATAAAATGGATGAAATTAAATTACTTTAACTTTTGAGGCATGTAATAGCGATCAGCCCTCTTCAACAAAGAGAAAAGTTCAGCTTATTAATGAGAATACTGAAGCCGTCATGAGCTACTGGTGCTCATTAAATTACTACTCCAAAGTGTGCGTCACAAATAGCACCCTTTTCCCTAAGRAGTACAGTATGTAGGGAATAGGGACCCATTTGGGACGCATACCAACTAATAAAACTCCTTGAATTTGGCGCAGGAACTTAATTTATATTTATAGAGCGGTAAGCATCACCTACCATATAATGTGGTGTTTCCAGGGTATTTAACATTAAGATGGTCAAGATATGTCAATAAATGGCTTGGCATCGTCCTCGACTTCTAGCTGCCAGTAGGAGTGATGAAAGGGTCTCGGTGGTCGGTGCTTTGATCTGTGGGAGGAGTGGTGTGTGTGTGTGTGTGTTCGGTGTAAGTGCATGCTTGTGTGTGTCCGCCACTGAATGTGTGTTCCGTCCTTCTGGTGACATTCAATCTGTGTGTGGGCTAGATGTTTGAGTTTAAATAATGCTCCTCCTGTGAGGTCTGGGAGGGAGAGCAATAATGGTGTGGACTTTCATGACATTGCATCAGTGCCAAGTTGACTGACTCTCTGACTGATTGCTCCCTCTCTCTCCTCTTCTCGCCTTGTCAATACGCATCCACTTGTCTGATGGAGTCACATCAGGGCAAGGCGCCTGACACCGCAGGGTCTTTATTTCCTGCAGCAATCCTTTTAGAGCACACATCAATGGTGATTAATACAGTGTCAGACAGGGAGGCAGCAAGGAGGTTGAAGTTAACCCCGTACTGCCAGCCACACTGGCCAGGCCAGCCACCAGGACAGCACTGTACTGCCACTGCGACCCACAGATGGGTTTGCGCACGCACGCACACACACTTACACACACTTACACACACACACACCACTCCTCTCACCTTAAAATGCTGCTTTGGGATGAAAAGTGAAAAGACACTAAATTAATACCATAGATCAAAATCTTTCTGTTTTGAGGAGGCAAGCTATTTTTGTATTTATTTTTTAATAAAAAAACAAACATACATTCTACACCTGAAGTGAAGCTGCTCCAACCAAATTCCCAAGTCCCCATGTCATTTTTTTAGAACAATTCTCAAACCTGATCTGTTCCAGTCATAAGTCCCACCTCTCGGCTTCCCTCTGCCCATCCCATCTATCTCCCTCTTCTGATCCCTTTGCGTGCTGTAATGCTTCACATGTTGTATACTTTCAATCTTTCTAATAGCATAGAATCAACCGATTGCGAGTTGGGGGGAGAGAGAAAACAACCAACATGTACTGGTTAGAATAACAAGCAGCAAGTATCAAGTCATGTTCTCATTATATCTAAGTTATCAACACCTGATTAATTATACATCTTAACAATCCCATGATAGAGGAGGTAAGTCAACAGATCCTGGAACCATCTGGGTCATTCATAACCATATGTTCACCCTTTGTTGCTGTGATATAACGTTTCATGAAAACATTGGAATAAATGTTGCTGTTTTCTTGCTGCATATGATGATGTTTTTACTATTGTCCTGATAGAGCTGTACAGCCTATAGGCTATTTTAACTCTTGCAATACATAACCTCTCCCTCACATGGAAGTGATTGTAACTTTGAGCCTGTGGGTACTCAGAACCACTGGGGTGCCTTGTGACTCGTGACCGGGTGGGGTCATCACGATTAAGTGCCATCGATACTAATACATCGAGAGAGAGACGGCTRTGGCCCATCATCCGTCTGGGTCTAGCCTCTTTAATTAGACTGACAGCTCTGAAAACGTGGCCTGATGCAGAATCTGTCTTGTGCCGCGAGGAACATTAATTCAAATCTCAGTGTGAGAGTTAATGACGAGAGCAGGACGGGGAGGTGGGAGCAGCATCTGGGGGACTCGAGGGGACACCAGCATGCTTGTGTGAACTGTGCTATTATGGCCTGAAGAGAAAGATCTCTAAGGCCTAGACACCTAAGGCCCCACAGTCAGTGTTGCACTGTGTGACCACTGGCAGGAGATGATCAATGCCAGATCTTTCGCTTGGATCTCCAATTAAGTGATAGTGCCCGAGAAGCCGGTGTTTGGAGGATATATTGGCACYGGTGTTGTTAGACCAGAGACGAAGTCGCGACGCAAATCTAGAGTTCTGCAAATCTATGGTTGCTAACCAAGATTGCTAACCAAGATTGCTGGTCATTAATTCTATTGGTTTGGTCTTTTTATTCTGTATCTATGGACGCAACCAAGTCGTTCGTTCTAAATGTTCCGTTGTCATGCTCYCTGGCAACGGTCTTATCACTTGCATGCTAGATAGCCAACTAACGGCTAACATGGTCACGTCAAACAGTGCAGCCTGAATAACAGCAAAGTATCTGCATCTGCGTATGTTTCAACTGTTTTCTAGTGACATTTATTTGTATATATCCATAACAATGAGCTAATGATGCGTGATTTCGCTTGGCATAGAATATTTGCTCTCTTGTCAGGACACTGTTCAGAGGAGCTAGCCAACTACACAGCTAACACAATCACTTCAAACTGAAGATGGAAAGACAGCAAACTAGCTGCATTTCGATTCYTTTGACCTGTTTTTCCATTGACATTTCTTTTTATATCCATACAAATTATTCATGATTTCGACTGGCTGAGAAAAGTTGTCTGTCTTGTCCTGACATGTTAATCCTGAATGGGACAGTGGAGATCGAATTTCAATATTGAAATGAGACAGATACAAATCTCGGCTGTTGAAAACCAATTGCTAGTCTAAAAGAAAGGGGAGATAATGTCTAGTTGCTTTTTACATTGGAGATCAAGTTTATAAATTACCTGGCTAGGCTGATGACACAGTGGATTGTGCAGTGAGATGGAACAGTAAATAGGCATTTCAACATCATAGCCTTACTGGCCATTTACACTAGACAAGTGGCACTCACATAGCTACGCTAGCCTCGCCCTCATGTGAGTGCAAACAAGCTAGCAAGCAAACTAGGTATCAACAGCCATTGTCAGCCAATCCAGTAGGGGTTAGATGCTATAGTGTGCTTCGATTGGTCACTAGCGTCACAATATAGCAGAGGATTTGAATAAAGTTCAGCTTTCTCCAACTTTAGCCACGCCCTGCTCAGCTCTCATGCTCGTATCACTCAACGGTCCCCTGCCCACTCCGCTTCTCTCGCTTTCTTTCCAATGAAAGTGAATGGCTTCCAATGTTTCATCACACGATGCTGCTTCCTTGTGTAAACGCAGAGTTAGCCGGTGGTAACTTGTGGAATAGACAATGGTTGGAACGCGGTTTTATCCAATCAGCGTCCAGGATTAGACCCACCCAATGCATAAATGTTTACAATCCATCTGTGTTTGATGGTATAAATAGTCTCTGAGAATAATGATAGAGATCAGTGGTGACTGATGCCACACTGTATAGGTTGCATCAGTTATAATACAGTTAGTTACACAGTAATAATTGGTCCCCATCACGCTTCATAAAACATAATTGAGCTGATCTGATAATGGCTTTTCTCAGCAATAATATATGGTATTTTCAAATCACATCAAGCTTGATGGCTCTATCATTATCAGCATTAAGAAGATCGTATCTCTAATCACTGTTTACTGTTATTTTAAGTTCCTCAAATTACTCCATGCAGAAGACACTCAGTCTTTAATAGTTCAGCTGCTCATTTCAGTTTGACTTGAGTCCACGCCCCTCCGATAGCTGACAAATTATAACCTTTTTTCACGACGCAATTTAGGGCACTCAAATCAGATTTGAAAAGGGCATATTATGCACAACAAATATGCGTAATTCACCCCCCCAAAATTGAACTTATAAAATGTGAAATAAAGCGAAGAGAGACWAAGTAGATTTACATGGTTCGCTAGTTTGAATGTCTGGTATCATATTCTCTCACAGATCCTCTCACGCAGTGCCGCACCAGCTGCCTGGCTGCGTGGAAAAAAGAGTGCACAGAAGTGTAACAATGGATATCAGTGGAAAGTGCTTTAAAGTTAAAGCTGATGGATGGCTTGTCATAAAAAATAATTGTGCTGGTTGGTGAAAGTGGGTCTGCGTGCGCAGATGCGGGAGAGCTGGATCTTGTGGAGAGCAAAGCGGAGCAGAGCAGGAGCAGAGAGGCTGATGGGTAGTGACAGGGGTCTGTCAAGACGTAGTGGCTGCCCAGAGTAGTGTGAAGACTGGGGCTGTGTCCCAAATGGCACCGTATTCCCTATATAGGGCCATAGGGCTCTGGTCAAAAGTAGTGCACTTTATAGGGACTAGGGTGCCATTTTGGATGTGGTCTGGAGCTAGAAGGTGGCTGGCAGAACAGAACAGAGCAGGCTGGCTGTCAGAGCAGGAAAGTGCCTTTAATACATCCAGAAGAAAAGGAATCCGCCTGTCAGGCCTGCTCAGCCACTCGCAGAGAGAGAAGGGGGACAGAGTGAGACTAGGTCATGTCTGTGGGGTGGTTATTGGGCTGGTTACAGGTACAGTACTAGTCCTTTAGGGAGACAGATCATCAGCTAGTCAGGGCTGCTCAGCCACTCGCAGAGAAGGAGGAAAGGAATATGGTGGAATGGGTAGAGACAGAAGGAGGAAAATAATATGGTGGAATGGATAGAGACAGAAGGAGGGAAGGAATATGGTGGAATGGGTTGAGACAGACAGAAGGAGAAAAGGAATATGGTGGAATGGGTAGAGACAGAAGGAGGAAAGGAATATGGTGAAATGGGTAGAGACAAAAGACACTCTGAAGACACTAACAGTTGTAAAGTGCCTTGCAAAAGTATTCATCCCCCCTTGGCATTTGTCCTATTTTGTTGCATTACAACCTGTAATTTAAATGGATTTTTATTTGGATTTCATGTAATGGACATACACAAAAAAATGACTTCTTTCAAAAAAACGGAAAAGTGGTGCGTGCATATGTATTCACCTCCTTTGCTATGAAGCCCCTAAATAAGATCTGGTGCAACCAATTACCTTCAGTAGTCACATAATTAGTTAAATAAAGTTCACCTGTGTGCAATGTAAGTGTCACATGATCTCAGTATACATACACCTGTTCTGAAAGGCCCRAGAGTCTGCAACACCACTAGGCAAGGGGCACTACCAAGTAAGCGGCATCATGAAGACCAAGGAGCTCTCCAAACAGGTCAGGGACAAAGTTGTGGAGAAGTACAGATCAGGATTGGGTTATAAAAAAATATCTGAACATCCAACGGAGCACCATTAAATACATTATAAAAACAATGGAAAGACTATGGCACCGCAACAAACCTGCCAAGAGAGGGCCGCCCACCAAAACTCACGGACCAGGCAACGAGGGCATTAATCAGAGAGGCAACAAAGAGACCAAAGATAACCCTGAAGGAGCTGCAATGCTCCACAGCGGAGATTGGAGTATCTGTCCATAGGACCACCTTCAGCCGTACACTCCACAGAGCTGGGCTTTACGGAAGAGTTGCCATAAAAAGCCATTGCTCAAAGAAAAAATAAGCAAACCCGTTTGGTGTTCGCCAGAAGGCATGTGGGAGACTCCCCAAACATATGGAAGAAGGTACTCTGGTCAGATGAGACTAAAATTGAACTTTTTGGCCATCAAGGAAAACACTATGTCTGGCGTAAACCCAACACCTTTCATTATCCCAAAAACACGATGTTTTTCATCGGCAGGAATGATGGATGGAGCAAAATACAAAGAAATTCTTGAGGGAAACCTGTTTCAGTCTTCCAGAGATTTGAGACTGGGACGGAGGTTCACCTTCCAGCAGGACAATGACCCTAAAGCATACTGCTAAAGCAACACTCAAGTGGTTTAAGGGGAAARATTTAAATGTCTTGGAATGGCATAGTCAAAGCCCGACCTCAATCCAATTGAGAATCTGTGGTATGACTTAAAGATTGCTGTACACCAGCGGAACCCATCCAACTTGAAGGAGCTGGAGCAGTTTTGCCTTGAAGAATGGGCAAAAATCCCAGTGGCTAGATGTGCCAAGCTTATAGAGACATTCCCCAAGAGACTTGCAGCTGTAATTGCTGCAAAAGGTGGCTCTACAAAGTATTGACTTGGGGGGGTGAATATTTATGCACGCTCACGTTTTCTGTTTTTTTGTCTTATTTCTTATTTGTTTCACAAGAAAAATATTTTGCATCTTCAAAGTGGTAGGCGTGTTGTGTAAATCAAATGATACAAACCCCCCAAAAATCTATTTTAATTCCAGGTTGTAAGGAAACAAAATAGGAAAAATGCCAAGGGGGGTGAATATTTTCGCAAGCCACTGTAGGAATAGGGACAGGGTAGAGACAGACAGAGTGAGATTGGATTGGGACTGGCTGGTTTGTTACAGGTACAGAATTCTACTAGTCCTTAAAGGAAGACAGATCATCTGCAGCTAGTCGTGTCTACTAGGTTGCGTCCCAAATGGCACCCTATTCCCAAATAAATCAAATCAAATCAAATGTTTCACATGCTTCGTAAACAACAGTTGTAGACTAACAGTGAAATGCTTACTTACGGGCCCTTCCCCAACAACGCAGAGAGAAAAATAGAGAAATAATAGAAAAATATATATAAAACGAGGAATAAATGCACAATGAGTAACAATAATTTTATAGTGCCTATATACTGTCCCTATATAGTATGATACCTTTGACCAGGGCCTTTAGGTTCTGGTCAAAAGTAGTGCACTTTATACAAAGAATATGGTGCCATTTGGGACGCAGTCGCAGTCTACCACCAGTTATTGTTCCGTTTGGTGTGGGTCTGGGTTCATTATTAAATCTTCCCTCATTACAATTGAAATTTGACAGCCAAAAAATTGGATTGTCAACTGCTTTACATTGTAAATGCAAGTTAACATGCACCCACCACCACCACCACCACCTCTACCTCTTTCAATGTAATTCAATAGAACTGTTTATTTTGAAAATCTTTGAATTGTGGTAGACAGGCCATGGGTTCTTTTATAGTCYACCTGCATGTACAGTGTATATACACTGCTCAAAAAAATAAAGGGAACACTTAAACAACACAATGTAACTCCAAGTCAATCACACTTCTGTGAAATCAAACTGTCCACTTAGGAAGCAACACTGATTGGACAATGACATTTCAATCCTGTTGGTGCAAATGAATAGACAAAAGGTGGAAATTATAGGCAATTAGCAAGACACCCCAATAAAGGAGTGGTTCTGCAGGTGGTGACCACAGACCACTTCTCAGTTCCTATGCTTCTGGCTGATGTTTTTGGTCACTTTTGAATGCTGGCGGTGGCTTTCACTCTAGTGGTAGCATGAGACGGAGTCTACAACCACAACAAGTGGCTCAGGTAGTGCAGCTCATCCAGGATGACACATCAATGCGAGCTGTGGCAAGAAGGTTTGCTGTGTCTGTCAGCGTAGTGGTCAGAGCATGGAGGGTTACAGGAGACAGGCCAGTAATCAGGAGATGTGGAGGAGGCCGTAGGAGGGCAAAACCCAGCAGCAGGACCATACTCCGCCTTTGAGCAGGAGGAGCACTGCCAGAGCCCTCTACGGCTCCTCCACCTCCGTATGAGAGGGCTCTGGCAGTGCTCTTCCTTGCACAAGGCGGAGGTAGCGGTCCTGCTGCTGGGTTGTTGCCCTCGCATTGATGTGTCATCCTGGATGAGCTGCACTACTGCACTATTCTGGTTTGAGACAGTTTTCCCTGTTCTGTGATGGGAGTAGTACACGCGTTGTACGAGATCTTCGTCTACAAATTTCTCACATGGATAGCCTAGTCATTTCTTGCGTTTCTCGCATGGAATAGTCTAGTTTCCAATAGTCATTTACAACATTAACAATGTCTACACTGTATTTCTGGATCAATTGATGTTATTTTAATGGACAAAAATGTGCTTTTCATTCAAAAACAGGACATTTCTAAGTGACCCCAAACTTTTGAACGGTAGTGTATATGGAATTGAACTCAATACAGTAAACTATTAGTCATTTGTAGATTGTGTGTGTGTGTGCGCACGTGTGTGTGCGTGTGTGTTATCAAGTGGCAGGGCATTTGATTGAGGGATGATTCGTAGACAGATCTAACAAAGGGATCCCAGACGGACAGTTGATAGACAGAGAAGTAAGGGGTCTCATTAGAAGGGAAAGGCTGTTTGTGCTGCCAATATGACAAAGGGGAAGTCGACAAGCCATTGATCCACGCTCACAGATGCAGTTTAAAAAATCTGCAATAATCATGACAAATGAGGAGAGGTACTGCAGGCGGAGCGTTCTCAATAATCAGAACAGAAAGAGAACAGAGAGCGTGGAGAAGAAATGCCAAGGTCAGAGAAACCCAACGGCTTCCAGACTGAACTTCTATGTGGATGGATGCTTGGCCAAATTAAATTTGGTAAAGATAGGGGAGGTGTGTGGTCCATGCACTCCTGAAAGTCTGTATTGCATAATAATGTCTCCTTTGCCCTTGGCATTCCGATGGTCTTTCTGACATACAGAGAATCCATACAGAGGGACATTAATTTACTTAATAAGTTCCCTAACGCCCTTTAACGCACGCACGCACGCACGCAGCACGCACGCACGCACGCACGCACGCACGCACGCACGCACGCAACGCACGCACGCACGCACGCACTCACATGTCAGCAGTGCGTGGAGGATATCTATTATTGAACTTCGCCTGCATACGTGTCCGCGCTGGCATTACGTAACAGGAAGCCAGACGCAATCATGCAAACCGCCCGCACACCCCCCTCACACCCTCGGACGGGCTCAATTTATCACACAAGGGTGCCTATATCCCCGCCTGTGCACGCCACATATGCTTTTGGTCCAGGCGAAGCACACGCATCACTGCAGGGGCGTTCATATACCCGGCGAGATGTTGTAGACACCACACACACAACAGACACATCCACAGCACACACACTACACACACAACACACACACACACACACACACACTACACACCACAACACACACAACACACACACCACAAAAAAGAAATAATAAAGAAGAATTGTTCGATGAAAAAAAACTCTTGTACATCTGAGTATAAAAAAGAGAAGACAAATGCCCCAACCGGGAAGTAAACCACGCCCTTTTTGAAGGAGCCATTACTCAGCTCCTGAGGCCTTGCCTCTGCATGGTGGATGAGTCTTCTAATCAGCCTTATCAGTCATATCTGAATTTATCTTATTCCAGAGAAGATGTCAATATATTAGCCGTTGTGTCTGATACACAAGGTGACCCCTGGCTGACTTAATGGTATAATTCATTATCAAGTAATGAAGTCAATATCTTGTCTCACGGATGTCTGTCTATTGGGACAATTAATTGTAGTGTCATTACAGTTAGCTCTCTTTTCATTTAAGCTTGGCAAGTCGCATAAAACTAATGTTCTTAGTTATCGGCTGCTCAAGTAGAATGGAAGAGGAGGAAATTGCAAAGGAGCTATTCGAGGGGCTGCTGCTACGGCCGACACAAAAATACCCTTTTCCAGTGACACACAAACACTCTGTCATCGCGGTCCCTTTGGGAGATGCCACAACCTTCTCTTTTTTTTGGACTACATGACTTTACCCAGAAGAGCACCCCATTCCATAGAAGCCTTTTAGCAGCGTCGGCACATCTAAACTCAGTAAAAAAAGAAACGTCCTCTCACTGTCAACTGCGTTTATTTTCAGCAAACTTAACATGTGTAAATATTTGTAAGAACATAACAAGATTCAACAACTGAGACATAAACTGAACAAGTTCCACAGACATGTGACTAACAGAAATTGAATAATGTGTCCCTGAACAAAGAGGGGGGGGTCAAAATCAAAAGTAACAGTCAGTATCTGGTGTGGCCACCAGCTGCATTAAGTTCTGCAGTGCATCTCCTCCTCATGGACTACACCAGATTTGCCAGTTCTTGCTGTGAGATGTTACCCCACTCTTCCACCAAGGAACCTGCAAGTTCCTGGACATTTCTGGGGGGAATGGCCCTAGCCCTCACCTTCCGATCCAACAGGTCTCAGACATGCTCAATGGGATTGAGATCCGGGCCATGGCAGAACACTGACATTCCTGTCTTGCAGGAAATCACGCACAGAATGAGCATTATGGCTGGTGGTATTGTCTTGCTGGAGGGTCATGTTAGGATGAGCCTGCAGGAAGGGTACCACATGAGTGAGGAGGATGTCTTCCCTGTAACGCACAGTGTTGAGATTGCCTGCAATGACAACAAGCTCAGTCCGATGATGCTGTGACACACCACCCCAGCCCATGACGGACCCTCCACCTCCAAATCGATCCCGCTCCAGAGTACAGGCCTCGGTGTAACGCTCTTTCCTTCGACGATAAACGCGAATCCGACCATCACCCCTGTTGAGACAAAACCGCGACTCGTCAGTGAAGAGCACTTTTTGCCAGTCCTGTCTGGTCCAGCGACGGTGGGTTTGTGCNATCCGACCATCACCCCTGTTGAGACAAAACCGCGACTCGTCAGTGAAGAGCACTTTTTGCCAGTCCTGTCTGGTCCAGCGACGGTGGGTTTGTGCCCGTAGGCGACATTGTTGCCGGTGATGTCTGGTGAGGACCTGTCTTACAGCAGGCCTACAAGCTCTCAGTCCAGCCTCTCTCAGCCTATTGCGGACAGTCTGAACACTGGTGGAGGGATTGTCTGTTCCTGGTGTTCCTCGGGCAGTTGTTGTTGCCATCCTGTACCTGTCCCGCAGGTGTGATGTTCGGATGTACCAATCCTGTGCAGGTGTTGTTACACGTGGTCTGCCACTGTGAGGACGATCAGCTGTCCGTCCTGTCTCCCTGTAGTGCAATCTTAGGCGTCTCACATTCCAGACATTGCAATTTATTTTCCTGGCCACATCTGCAGTCCTCATGCCTCCTTGCAACATGCCTAAGGCACGTTCACGCAGATGAACAGGGACCCTGGGCATCTTTCTTTTGGTGTTTTTCAGAGTCAGTATAAAGGCCTCTTTAGTGTCCTAAGTTTTCATAACCGTGACCTTAATAGCCTACCGTCTGTTAAGCTGTTAGTGTCTTAACGACCATTCCACAGGTGCATGTTCATTAATTGTTTARGGTTCATTGAACAAGCATGGGAAAAAGTGTTTAAACCCTTTACAATGAATATCTGTGAAGTTATTTGGATTTTTACGAATTATCTTTGAAAGACAGGGTCCTGAAAAAGGGATGTTTCTTTTTATTCTGAGTTTAGATAGATAGATACAGACAACAACAACAAAAAACACCAAAGTTGATTATAGGCTAGATTTTGCTTGGTTTAGATAAACAACCTATCGGGTATTTCGTTCAGCCAGGGTAACCAATTACGTCYGTCGTTGAGCCGCGGTTCAATGGGACGCGAGGTCCAAGACACGAGAGGGTAATTTTAATATCCTATCACGTTATTCTGATTGACACATCATTTTGGCTTTGGGACCTGACTTGTGACTCCTGTGTGAAAAGTATCATGTGGCTACAGGCAAGCACATTTCAGAGGAAGTGTGCTTTCTGTCGTCTCAGTCCCAAACTAGCACAGCGCTGTTAACAACACACAGGGTATTAGCTTGTGGTGAAAATGGACTGGGAGGAGGTTGGGTCGAGGGAAGTGGAAAACAGTTACATGTTCAGTGGATACTGGATACCCAAATGTGTTGTTTAGTCATACACGTTGGTCATGTTTTTAAGGAGTACATTCCACACCGTTTTTCAAAGCTTTGTTTGTGGACCACGACATGTCACACTTTTTGATGCAATGTGTAAGTATAGCACACATACAGGATGCTGTGGTCTTTGAACATAGCTTTTAAAATATGAGAATTATCACTGGACCCAAGCCATGCAGTGTTGAAASCTGTTTTGTGTGTTGTCCGATCTCTACTCCCATAATCTCATTGTCTTTACCCTGATATTATAAAAAAAAAGTCAGGTTATTATCTCTCTGACACCACTTCTCCGGCACAACACACTTCCTTTGCCTTTGCAGTGTAGGAAGGGTAAAGCATAGTTCCTGTTTTTCTGTGCCCATCTGTAAGGAAAAAACAGCCCAAGGTAAAACGATGACTGCGACTTGGCACAKGATTAAACGTCCCTCTGCAAAGTCCATTAATAATTCTCATATTTTGGAAACAGACCATGGTTGCATCCCAAATGGCACCGTATTCCCTATATAGTGCACTACTTTTGACCTGGGTCCTGGTCAAAAGTAGTGCACTATATAGGGAAAAAGGTGCCATTTGGGATGCAGTCTTTACCTACAGTATCTGCGGTATTTAATCTCCTCTCACATGGAGGGAAAAAAGGTCAACTGGGAGAGAGGGAGGAGTGGAGAAGAGGTTTTTTTCTTCTTCCTGTTCAGAGTGATGGGCCTAGCTTTTCCAAGGCACCACATTTGTCTGTCAGGACTCAGAGTTACGGCAGTGATTTAGTCTCCATCACATCAGCCTGGTGTCCGGTTGATGATACTGCCAGGCGGGATATAAGGGGAATTTGTCACTTCAGGATTTGACAGGGAGATAATTGCTGATTGTTAACAGAATAGGAAGAATACCCAGCATTACAGAGTCGCACGGCCGCACAGACAAGCCATAAGTTTGGGGTTTGGAGGGAGGATATTTTTTGCTTGTGGATGATGCAACTTCAATTTGGTGAAGGGCCCATAGAGCTCTGGTCAAAATGTGGTCCCATAGACCTCTGGTTAAAATGTGGTCCCATAGACCTCTGGTTAAAATGTGGTCCCATAGAGCTCTGGTTAAAATGTGGTCCCATAGACCTCTGGTCAAAATGTGGTCCCATAGACCTCTGGTTAAAATGTGGTCCCATAGAGCTCTGGTTAAAATGTGGTCCCATAGAGCTCTGGTCAAAATGTGGTCCCATAGAGCTCTGGTNTGGTCAAAATGTGGTCCCATAGAGCTCTGGTTAAAATGTGGTCCCATAGAGCTCTGGTCAAAATGTGGTCCCATAGAGCTCTGGTTAAAATGTGGCCCCATAGAGCTCTGGTCAACAGTAGTGCACTATCTAGAGAAAAGGGTACCATTTGGGACTCAGACCCAGACATTCCTCCCTGTCTCCCTGCAAATATTATTTTTCCCCTCATTATTTCTCTGTTGAACATATGTGACTTTATGCCCTTCTCCTGTGGGTCTAGCTTACTGTTAACCCTCGGGGCACAACAGAGAGATACAAAATAGTTTACATTTTTTGCTTAGTTTAATATATGCTCTTTATACTACCATTAACAGTTTCGATGGAGAGAATTACTGTGCTTTCATGGCACTTAAAAAGGCAGATGTAGTAAGCTGCTCTGAGAGTCCAACAGAGCTGGAGTTTCTAAAGTTTTAAACGTACTGCCTTGAGGCCAGTGAACTGTACCTTTAAGGCCACTGGGCCCAATTAGTTAGAATACACTATCAAGTGGTATTTGATTTCTACCTCTGCATCTGGCAGATTGACATATAGTATGAGTATGTTTTCTATGTTTTAGAGCAGGAGATTTTAGATGTTGGATATGACAAATTGAAGCTATGATAATGATAAAAGATCATATCTTCTTAGTCAACTTACATGGTAAAATAATGGTAAATAAATAATATGATATATTTTGTGTTTACTTTTATAAAAGACAATAGCGATTAGTTAAAAAATGTGTTTGAACCCAAACGATGGTGATCAAGGAAAAATATTGGATAGGTCGAAATGGCACCCTATTCCCCATATAGTGCACTACTTTTGACCATGGTTACCACCGGTCATAGTGCTGCATTATATAGGGAATATGGTGTCATTTGGGATGTATCCATTGTTTCCTTTTAAGAGTCAGTAGACAAAGTCGACAGGTCACACTAGACAGATTTAATAGGTGTAGTGGGAGGATCAGTTAGCTAGCTAGCTAGAGATAAGGGAAATGTGCCAGAAACAAACTCAGCTGTGGTGTTTAGGGAATCATGTCTCTAATATAGCCAGCGTTGCGGTCAGAGAGCAGAGCAGAATAGAGTACCCCCCCCCCCCCCCCCAGCCACTGGATACATCCCAAATCACACACTTTTCCATTTATAGTGCACTACTTTTTATCAGAGCCCTATTGGGCCCTGGTCAAAAGTAGTGCACTACATGGGGAATAGGGTGCCATTTTGGACACAGGCCCTGTCCTGTACTCCTGTGTGTTAACTAACACTCACCAGAGCGCTGGGTTGAACTGGGACTGTGAGCCAGAGAGAACAAGACATGCAGGCTAGCTATCTCACAGCAGAAAGGTAACCTAGCTGAACCTAGCCTACTGCGCCCAAAGTGGGAATGGAGAGACTGCTGAGGAAGTCAGAGGGGATTTGGTCAGATATACAGTACCTCCATAAAACACCAATTTGTATCTCTTCTGGGATTTCAGTGGCAGGGGAAAGTACTGAATAAGACAAAGTCCATAGAGAAGTCAGTTATAGTGGGTGATTAAGCAGATTTACCTAGGATGGAAATATCTCTTTAGGTCTTTGGAGATGTATTCACTACTGTTGTTTCAGTTGGTGTGGGTTTTATGTGCAGTTTGTGCATTGGAGGTGTTGCGCAGTAGATCACCTGGCCTTGTGTTATATTTTTATGAGGATACACGAAAGGATATATCAGTTGATATAGCATGAAATCCTCTGATTTAATTTAATTGACGTAATCTTTAAATGCTCATTATGTACTGTAGAAATCTAATATTTCCCACTGGGTTTGCGGTTATACGTGCATTACATTACATTTACATTTAAGTCATTTAGCTGACGCTCTTATCCAGAGCGACMTACAAATTGGAAAGTTCATACATATTCATCCTGGTCCCCCCGTGGGGAATGAACCCACAACCCTGGCGTTGCAAGCGCCATGCTCTACCAACTGAGCCACACGGGACCGTGCATATATGCTAGTGATGCTATAGATGGATTGGTGAAGAGGTTAGATGCCTGGGTTCTTGGTTCCCCTCTATAACTGCTAGGCCTCAGTCCTCAGTCTTGTCCTAGACTCTACTACATCCCAAATGGCACCCTACTCCCTAAGTAGTGCAATATAGTAGGAATAGGGTGCCATTTTCAAGTTTCAAGTTTTAATGTCACATGCACAAGAACAGTGAAATGCCTTTCTTGCAAGCTCTAAACTRAACAATGCAGTAATAAATAACAATGATGCACAAAAAATAACAAGGTAGAACAAAAACACGCAAGATATAGAAATAAGAAGAACATAATAAAGTAAGAAACATTTGGGACATAGACCCAGAGCCAGAATCTATCTACGGATAACTACCACTAATGAAGGTCTCTTTTAAGATTTTTTCAGCAGGTAGCACCCAGCCCAGTCAGTCATCACAGATTAGGTCAGTGGAACGTACGTCTATACTACATCCTTCCGGCTGGCTGCTGGAATGTCTGACTGTTGCATGATGGATAACTGATGGAATGAGTTTTTGCCTGGCTCTTGCTATTGTAAAATCTTTTCATTGTCATCCTCAGACGTGGGCCTACGAATGAAGGGGGTTGATGAATGAGGGAGCAGAGTGTCAGAAACAGAAACATCCTCGCCCCTGGGCTGTGTTCCAAATGGCACCCTGTTCCCTATATAGTGTACTACTTTTGACCAGAGCCCACTGTGGGATTGTTGTTGTAAACGCTAGAGGAACCCGTGGAACATAATGGAAGAGATAGGACATTATGGTGGATGTAACTGGTGTTACCACAGTGACAGTGTTCCGTGATGAATGTTCTGCTTCCATCTGGTTGGTGAAATAAATATCTGGACCTGTGTTTGACCTCACACACACCAGACACATCTTTCATGTTGGGGTGACATCCACATCCATGTGGGAATCCCAATTATTGGCATGGGGGTTGGAGGTAGGTAGCAGAAATAGCAAGTGTTGTTGTTTTTAATGAGCTTTGGTCTGAACTAAGGGGTAAAATAAAAACAGGCCTCAAAATAAGTTTCTAAAACCCGCTGATGCTGTGTTTAACAATATCATCAAGGCAGAGTCCAGGGCCTACATTTTAAAAATGCAGGAGAGGAATGAGTCTCATAAAAATGTGCATAGGCACAGCCTTTTTCTTCCTCCCAATCTCCTTCCCTTGCTCTGCTTCCCTGCGCTTGACTCGGCTCTCTCTCTTTCTCTCTCTCTCTGTCTCTTTCTCTCTCTCTCTCTGTGTTCTCTTCTGACCTTGCAGCTTCTGTGCCCCATCCATCTTGGGCTGCTTAGCCATTTCACTGGATTCATACTGTGCACGATTAACGCAATTCATCACCACAATCATCCTCGATTAATCACCCCTTTCCAATGAATGTTTTGACATCCAGTTAATTTTCTGCTGATGATTTATCAAATTATAATCACCATACTCTGAAGGAGTCATTCATTATGTTGATACATGATAATGATGCCAAAGTGGATTGAATTTTAAGTAAGTTCTCTGGGATTATAACATATGCGTTATTTTGAGTAATGTTTTATAACCTGTTCTTTTACAGGGCTAGGACACTCCAGGGACTGAGCCGGCACTAACGTTAWAATAATCAATGCAGAAAAAGGCAGGTTCTTAATTCAATTTTTTTCTGCACAAATTGTTTGGCCAGGGCACCGAGAGCATGAAGAAAGTTAAATTAAATTCAAAGACTGATTTAAGATGAAGTAATTAAAAGTTTTCATTAATTCAATCATGGCTTTAGCCACAGTCCTACAGATAAAGAGAAAGCAAGGACTTTCTTTCACTTTGCTACACTCAGGTTCTTAACTATTTATTGAAGTTTTATGCTCATCATTATTTGGGTCTAGGGAAATATAAGGAAATCCATCAAGACAATTGCCAGCCATTAGCCTATTAATCATTAGGAAATGAAAATATATATTTACCATTAATTTGTATTTGCTTTAATACAGTATATATAATAGTGCACTTATTGTTTAGTGTCAACATTAACAGTGCAATGTTGTTAGGCTTCTTTGAAAACAATACAATATGTACTAATACCTTAATGTGTTTTATAATGTGTTTTATAATTAAAATTATGAAGCCACCCAGTCAGAGGGAGGGACTCTCTGTGTCAGACTATATTAACTGTGATTGCTGTATGGTCTCATTGCCTAGTCTTGGGACCTCTTGCTTCACTGGCTAATTCGAGGCTACATTCAGATTGAATTTATTGTCTGAACAGCTTACGACATGCACAACCACATGAGTCTTTTGTTTTGTTGTGTGGATGACTACATGTCTGGGACCCAAATGGCACATTATCCCTATATAGTGCACTACTTTTGACCAGAGCCCTATGGGTCCTGGTCCAAAGTAGTGCACTATAAAGGCAATATGGTGCCATTTGGGATGTAATCTATGTCAACGTAGGCTGAATAAACACTGTTAGGCAATTCATTAGTCCAGTGCTCTACGTACAGCGTGATGGGGTCAAGTGTCTCGTTCCCCTTTTAGGGGTTCAATGTCAGCTTGTTGTTCCAAGTTACACGATGACGGGAGACAATTCTCCAAAAGCCTAATGATTTTGATGGTTTAGTGGTATGGATTTAAATAGTAAGTTAAGAAAATACATGTATATTTTACTCAATGTCCATTGTTTTAATTAACACCACAAGTGCATTTTGCAGAAGCAATATTTATGAAATATATATATTTTAATGATATTACTTTTGCGTACAGCTTATCTTTATCAGGTGAAAGTGTTAGATAAATGCATTACGGCATAATGATGGATATACCTGGCCCTTATAAATGAGAAAGCATCCAAGTCGTCTATGGGGAAGTGTAAAAACCCTTGGACATCTGGCTTTGTTGGCCCAAATAGTCTTCCTACCAAGGGACTGATTTGGCTGTCCTCTTGTGTGTTGCTCTTGTATCTCACTCCCACCAATTCTGGCAGACTAAGTGGTCAAATTGAGCCATTTTGTTTCACTATAAAATAAACCTAGACCTATTATGGTGATTTGTCATTCACGGCCACTCCTTTATCCCTCAAAACACCCAACTCTCTCTCTCTCTCTCTCTCTCTCTCATTCTCTCTCTCTCTCTCTCTCTCTCTCTCTCTCTCTCTCTCTCTCTCTCTCTCTCTCTCTCTCTCTCTCTCTCTCTCTCTCCTCTCTCTCTCTCTCTCTCTCTCTCTCTCTCTCTCTCTCTCTCCTCTCTCTCTCTCTCTCTATCTTCCCCCTCTTCGGTTCCCCAGCTCTAAAGTGAAATGCATCGTGGGTAACCTTGTAGAGTGGCCTGCCTGTGTATCCTTTTTCTGTGGCCATCTGGTGTGATGTGCGGGCAGCAGCGGAGGCTCGGCGAAGGGCCTGGCCTACGGGTTCTTGTCAAAAATACTGCACTACATAGGGAATAGGGTGCCATTTGGGATGCATCCTCAGGGCCTGGTAATTGATTGTGCTTATTCATCTGCTTCCTGTGTATTTCCTCTGCTCTTTACTCACTGCATGGCCTTTTTGGCTGAATTGTTTGAAGATTTACTGTAGTTCTTACTGAGCTCTGTAAGAGAAGCTGGGACTGCGTTTCAAATGGCAGACTATTCCTTGTTCAGTGCACTACTGATCAGGGCCCATAGGGCTCCAATAGTGTACTATATAGGGAATAGGGTGTCCAGGCTGAGGGCCCTGCTTAGACAAAGGCCTGTTTTCTAAGACAAGATAGAGCCAACTCTGCACCAAGAATCTTCCTATGCAATGCTGTCCCTTTACATAGAAAAATAATTTGACCGCTTTGAATGGAGATACTTATGGGTTGTGTTAAAGCATTTTGGGTTCGGCTCCTCTTTCATTCACATGATTCAAACGCCAAATCCAAATACGCTTTGAAAATTATATCTTGAAAATCTTCTTGGACATTTTTATTTTTTGACATTCTTATTGTACAGAAATCCACAGCTAAGCTGCATGGCGTGGCACTGTAGTTGGCTGGTGAAATGCCATCTCTACCATCAAAGACCTTTGTTAGGTACACCTCTTCTAATATTATCTCTCAAATGTTGTATCTTGAACTGCTGTATCAACCCCCCCCCCCCCCCCCCCCCCCCCCCCCCCCCCCCGCCGCCCCCTTGCTCATGACTTGTTGCTTTGCAGATCATTTGACTACCAGATCTTGATTAATTGAGGTTGATAAAAACAAGGGATTCTGTTTTCAGTGTAATTTACAGAGCTTCTTCAAAGCCAGGTTATAAATGGGCTACATCTCAAATGGCACCCTACTATTATGCATTATAGTGCACTACTTTTAACCAGAGCCCTGCACAACATAGGGAATAGGGTGCCATTTGGGATGTAGCCATGTTCTTTTCCAAAAACAGCTAAGCAACTGCTATCTTTTCTCATGAAATACAGTAAAAGGGTGGCTATTGCAATTCAATACTGGAACAGTATGGTGTTAGCACTATAGACCTGAATGGATACATCTTTCTTTTAGGCCTACTGCTGCAGTTCATTGTGGTGCAAACACTCCCTTGAGTGAAGTTTATGCTCTCTAGCTTGTTAAATTGCCTTTGAAGTATGAGCTTAAACCTCAAGAGTTAGCGCCTCTAGGGGCAATGTCTACTAAGCTAACATATGGAATTGTTTTAAGATAGTTAAACCATGAGTCATTTAACTATGTGATTTGGAATTCTAGGAACCCTGTAGGTATATATATATATATATACATAGAGAGGTATATAAATTATGCTATTAACCCACAGAAAACACTGTATAACATATCCATTCATGGCGAAACAGATAGTAAAAAAATGAATCAAAAGGAAGTATGTTTTGAAGTATGTTTCAAATATACCTTTGTTGGGAATCGCCTTATTCACTTCCATTCATTTTTACCGCACAGTCACAGGTGACCTTCAGACGATTCCTATGAAGATTGTGGGCATAATAGAGCAAAACAGAACATTTGTTTGTGAGAGTCTCTGATTTTTATTAATAGAACAGTGATTACAATGCCGATTTCTGCGTGGGCGAGTGCTCAGGGCATCGACAATCAAGATATCCAGAGCAGTAAATGTGCCCCCATAAGAGCCAGAGACTATGTACAATAGAGGGCATGGTCAATAAATAACAATGGTTGTAAAATCACACTGAGGAACCTCATAGAAGTATCAAAATCAATATCAAACAATTGTAGGCTACAAAATAGCACTGACACAAACAATATAGATTCTACAACCGCTATATGACGATTGTGTTCTAGAATCTATATTGCTTGTGTCAGTGTTCTTTCAGTTCCGCCTGCCCTTGATATCTGTCACCCGAGGTGCAGATAAACAATGGGCCTATTTGAAAACAAAGATCTGATTATGGGGGAACATTTAATCCCAGCTTGACGAGTCAGCAGGCTGCATGGGCGACAGCTTTCAGGAGAGCCCTTTTGAAGTGGTCTTTTCAGAGTCTTGACTCATTACACAATAAAGAGCACTTCGCATGTAACTGAAGTGGCTTGGGAAATGACGGCTAATGATGTTGACAGCAGCAGAGAATTACAAAGGAATTTGGCTAGACTTGCATAAGCTCTTTCCGTCTCTTTGCAATAGAGCAGAGGAAGGGAAATGCCTTTTTTGTTTTCGCAAAGGGTCTGGCTGAGTTGTTGTACAACAAATCAACGATTTTCTATCGACACAATTTATTGAATGGGGAAAAAACTCACCAATGTTACATAGAAAGGACTAGGCTACATCATGCATGATATTTACTTGGTATTTTTCCCAGTAGAAAATGGTCTAATTATGGTCTACTGACTCTCAGCATCACACACGTTTTGAGGCCAGGTTATTAACACATTAACACTGAAAAGTGTCATCGAATTTACAACAGGAAAAGGTGTTAGGGTCTGTAGCAATGCTTGTCAAAAAGAGCAGCTTAATACCAATGAAAATATACCAGTTCTATGACCCGAATACCCCCAATGTTAAACTGTCATCTGTCTTTGAAAAGTCACCAGTTGTCAACCTCCTATCCTCTTCTAATTGAGAAGGCAGTGCAATAAAGCAAGGTTGATAAGTATACTTGTTTAATTAACACTTGGTTCGTTATTCTGAAGAGGTATGAGATACATGTATTCTTTTATTGAAGCATTGTTTAGTTCATGTTCAACGAATCATTTACAAATGATGCCAACCAATATATTTTTAGTCTGAAATCCTAGTTTGGGGTCTGTCCAATCTTAATATCTTATTTTGTATAGAAATTTGCATATTCATTTAGCTGTAGCCCTTTCCTGCAATCAAATGACCTAGTGGCCTCATTGGTAGAATGTTATTAATATTGTTTCATATTTTAATAAATAATAATACAAAAATTTAAGTCAAAATCTGGTGTTTGTATGTCAAACAGTTTTGTTATATTTCAGTCTTCTGTGATGTATATAAAGTGCAATATTTGGAAGCAAACTCAAAATGTTATACATTTCAACTCTTTATCTGACATGGTACTGTCACGTTCTGACCTTAGTTCCTTTTTTATGTCTTTATTTTAGTTTGGTCAGGGCGTGAGTTGGGGTGGGCATTCTATGTTGTTATTCTATGTTTTGTTCTGTGTGTTATATTTCTATGTGTTTGGCCTAGTATGGTTCTCAATCAGAGGCAGGTGTCGATCGTTGTCTCTGATTGAGAATCATACTTAGGTAGCCTGTTTTCCTACTATGGGTTGTGGGTAGTTGTTTTCTGTGTCTCACCATACAGAACTGTTTCGGTTGTTTGTTTGTGTTTTTGTTATTTTGTTCTGTGTTCATGTTGATTTATTAAAAATCTAATTATGGACACTTACCACGCTGCACATTGGTCCGACTTTTCCTCCTCCTCCTCAGACGAAGAGGAGAATCGTTACAGGTACAGGTGTCTTCTTTTTAAGCCCATAACCATGTGTGAGGTGTATACTTTTGTTTCAAAGTAGATTTTTAAGGCTACAATAATCACGCTGACCCTGATTTAGCCCACTGCAGTAAATTCAAGTAGGTATCAAGTTCACAAAAATGGCCTTTGTACTTTATGACTTTGATATAAAACTGCAATACATGATGCTGAACCTAACACTTCAACTGATCGGTGGAGATGTAAACTTTCTGCAATGGGCTTCCCATGGGCTAGCCATCTTGTTCGTTATCCTGTCCAAACAATAGGTGTACTAATCTTGATCATGAGACTGTGAATAAGAGGGCAGGAATGTGAATGGTAAACACACATAAGAAGAGAGAGGCACCTGTGAGGACAATATATTCTACAGGGGGGAGGGAAACAAGGGCCATGTTAAAATTCAAATCAAATCAAAGTTTATTTGTCACGTGTGTCGATTACAACAGGTGTAGACCTTACAGTGAAATGCTTACTTACAGGCTCTAACCAATAGTGCAAAAAAGGTATTAGGTGAACAATAGTAAAAAGACAGTGAAAAATAACAGTAGCGAGGCTATAACAGTAGCGAGGCTATATACAGGCACCGGTTAGTCAGGCTGATTGAGGTAGTATGTACATGTAGATATGGTTAAAGTGACTGCATATATGATAAACAGAGTAGCAGTAGCGTAAAAGAGGGATTGGTGGGTGGCAGGACACAATGCAGATAGCCCAGTTAGCCAATGTGCGGGGGCACTGGTTGGTCGGGCCAATTGAGGTAGTATGTATATGTAACAMTTAAAGTACTGTGTGAATTTCACCAGGTTCATATATTAATGTCATGTTGATTTGTTATTATGCATGCCTGCATCCTGGGAGTAGGGGAGTGTGTACTTACGTTATGCCCTGCGTGCTCGTGCTCAAATCATTCTGATGCACTATGAGAGGTAGGCACGCTTTTTCTGTTCGTCTTCAGAAAAGTTTGATTCTTTTAAGCACAAAGTCATACACACAGTGTTTTGTTCATGAATAATGTTGTAGATTTAGAGGTTACTCATAAGTGGCTGGTATTGTTAAGATGCACTTGTAAGTGTGAAAGATGGCTAGCTCCTCGAATGATCCCAGTCCCTTGTATTGTGCATCTGTTGTAGAAAAAGGCGATGATTCGCAGAACATATGTGCTCTACAAATGTTTTATTTTCTTTTGGATGCAGGTATGTGGTTTTATCTATGTAAAAATATATGTTATGTCTTGATGCATAATAAGGAGAGGCTGTACTAATTTTTGTATTCAGAAATCATTTTGATGCACTATGAGAGAAAGAGGCGACGATTCGGAGAACATATGTGCTCTACAAATGTTTATTTTCTTTTGGATGCAGATGCAGGATGCAGAGTGAATTCTGCTAAAAACTTCTAATGGCTGGGGGCAGTATTGAGTAGCTTGGATAAATAAGGTGCCCAGAGTAAACTGCCTGCTAAGATATGCATATTATTAGTAGATTTGTATGGAAAACACTCTGAAGTTTCTAAAACTGTGTGAATGATAACAGAACTCATATGGCAGGCAAAAACCTGAGGACAAATCCAACCAGGAAGTTGGAAATCTGAGGTTTGTAGTTTTTCAACTCATCGCCTATCGAATATACAGTGGGATATTGGTCATATTGCACTTCCTAAGGCTTCCACTGGATGTCAACAGTCTTTAGAACCTTGTTTGATGCTTCTACTGTGAAGGAGGGGGGACTGAGGGCTCTTTGAGTCAGGGGTCTGGCAGAGTGCCATGAGCTGACCACGCGTGTTCATGTGAGTTAGCTTGCGTTCCATTGCATTTCTGAAGACAAAGGAATTCTCCGGTTGAAACATTATTGAAGATTTATGATAAAAACATCCTAAAGTTTGATTCTATACATCGTTTGACATGTTTCTACGGACTGTAATGGAACTTTTGGACTTTTCGTCTGCWCGCGCCTCATGAATTTGGATTACTGGGCTAAACACGCGAACAAAAAGGATGTATTTGGACATAAATTATGTACTTTATCGAACAAATCAAACATTTATTGTGGAACTGGGATTCCTGGGAGTGCATTCTGATGAAGATCATCAAAGGTAAGGGAATATTTAAAACGCTATTTCTGACTTCTGTTGACTCCAACATGGTTTTGTTGTCTGAGCGCTGTACTCAGATTATTGCATGGTTTGCTTTTTCCGTAAAAAAGTTTTGAAATCTGACACAGCAGTTGCATTAAGGAGAAGTATATCTCTAATTCTGTGCATAACACTTGTATCTTATATTAAAGTTTATGATGACTATTTCTGTAAATTGATGTGGCTCTCTGTAAAATCACCAGATGTTTTGGAACCAAAACATTACTGAATGTAACGCGCCAAACATGTATTGCGTAACATGAAGTCCTATGAGTGTCATCTGATGAAGATCATCAAAGGTTAGTGATTCATTTTATCTCTATTTCTGCTTTTTGTGACTCCTCTCTTTGGCTGGAAAAATGGCTGTGTTTTTCTGTGACTATGTACTAACCTAACATAATCGTTTGGTGTGCTTTCGTCGGAAAGCCTTTTTGAAATCGGACACTGGTGGGATTAACAACAAGTTTATCTTTAAAATTGTCACGTTCCTGACCTATTTCGGTTAGTTTGTTGTATGTGTTAGTTGGTCAGGACGTGAGTTTGGGTGGGCATTCTATGTTGTGTGTTTCTATGTTGGTTTAGGGTTGCCTGGTATGGCTCTTAATTAGAGGCAGGTGTTTTGCGTTCCTCTAATTAAGAGTCATATTTAGGTAGGTTGTTTCACTGTGTTCGTTGTGGGTGGTTGTCTCCTGTGTCAGTGTTTGTCGCACCATACGGGACTGTTCGGTTTGTGTTGTACATCGTCATTTTATGTGTAGGCTATTTTCCCTGTTCGTGCGTTCTCGTGTTTAATGTAAGTTCGTCGTTCAGGTCTGTCTACTCCGTTTGTTGTTTTGTTAGTTTATAGTGAAGTTCGTGTTTTCGTCTTGTCTTTAATAAATATTATGTGTTCACAACCCGCTGCGCCTTGGTTCCCTCAATACTCCTCCTTTTCGGTTGAAGAGGAGGAGGACCACCGTTACAAAAATGGTGTGAAATACTTGTATGTTTGAGGAATTTTAATTATGAGATTTCTGTTTGAATTTGGCGCCCTGCACTTTCACTGGCTGTTGTCAAATCGATCCCGATAACGGGATCTTAGCCGATCTCAGCCATAAGAGGTTAATTAAAACTATCTGATCTCCAAAGTCCACGTCTATAGTCTCAATCAACCACACACAACGCAGAGTTACAGCGGTGCAGTACAGCACCGGTTACATATAGTTAAAGTGAATATGCATTTATGATAAACAGAGAAGCAGCAGCGTTAAAGAGGGGTTGGTTGGGGTTGGGGGGGGTCACACAATGCAAATAGTCCGGGTAGCCATTTGATTACCTGTTCAGGAGTCTTATGGCTTGGGGGTAAAAACTGTTGAGYAMCCTTTTTGTCCTAGACTTGGCACTCCGCTACCGCTTGTCATGCGGTAGTAGAGAGAACAGTCTATGACTGGGGTGGCTAGGGTCTTTACAATTTTTAGAGTCTGCCTCTGACACCGCCTGGTGTAGAGGTCCTGGATGGCAGGCAGCTTAGCCCCAGTGATGTACTGGGCCATACGCATTACCCTCTGTATTGCCTTGCGGTCAGAGGCCGAGTAATTGCCATACCAGGCKGTGATGCAACCGGTCAGGATGCTCTCGATGTTGCAGCTGTAGAAACTTTTGAGGATCTGAGGACCCATGCCAACACTTCAGTCTCCTGAGAGGGAATAGGCTTTGTCGTGCCCTCTTCACAACTGTCTTGGTGTGTTTGGACCATTCTAGTTTGTTGGTGATGTGGACACCAAGGAACTTGAAGCTCTCAACCTGCTCCACTACAGCCCCATCGATGAGAATGGGTGCGTGCTACGTCCTCCTTTTCCTGGAGTCCACAATCATCTCCTTAGTCTTGGTTACGTTGAGGGATAGGTTGTTATTCTGGCACCACCCGGCCAGGTCTCTGACCTCCTCCTTATAGGCTGTCTCGTCGTTGTCGGTGATCAGGCCTACCACTGTTGTGTCATCTGCAAACTTAATGATGCTGTTGGAGTCGTGCCTGGCCATGCAGTCGTGGGTGAACAGGGAATACAGGAGGACTGAGCACGCACCCCTGAGGGGCTCCAGTGTTGAGGATCAGCGTGGCAGATGTGTTGCTACCTACCCTCACCACCTGGGCGTGGCCCGTCAGGAAGTCCAGGATCCAGTTGCAGAGGGAGGTGTTTAGTCCCAGGATCCTTAGCTTAGTGATGAGCTTTGAGGGTACTATGATGTTGAACGCTGAGCTGTAGTCAATGAATATCATTCTCACGTAGGTATTCCTTTTGTCCAGGTGGGAAAGGGCAYTGTGGAGTGCAATAGAGATTGTATCATCTGTGGATCTGTTTGGGCGGTATGCAAATTGGAGTGGGTCAAGGGTTTCTGGGATAATGGTGTTGATGTGAGCCATTACCAGCCTTTCAAAGCATTTCATGGCTACGGATGTGAGTGCTACGAGTATGTAGTCATTTAGGCAGGTTGCCTTCGTGTTCTTGGGCACAAGGACTATGGTGGTCTGCTTGAAACATGTTGGTATTACAGACTCAATCAGGGACATGTTGAAAATGTCAGTGAAGACACCTGCCAGTTGGTCAGCACATTCCCAATTGGCACCCTATCCCCTATATAGTACACTACTTTCGACCAGGCCATTTCGGATGAACTCAAGGRWGCTGGAAACCTTTTAATTAGTGCTAATTACCTTACCAGAAGAACGTAGGTCAGTCGGGTCTTGAAAGGATTTGTGTCAGCGAGAAGGTGAGAGGGCAAAGATAACTGCTTTAGTTAGCTGCACGTTTGACTCTGAGTCAGAAAATAATAGGCATAGGGAACATAGGTTGTTAATGCAACTTTAAACCTTTCCTCAAGCAGGTTTCCCTAAGACCTAATTCCAATTAAACAATCAAATTGTTTAATTTTCTATTATACTGAACAGAAATATTAATATAACATGTAAAGTTTTTGTCCCATGTTTCATGAGCTGAAATAAAACACACAAACCTATTTCCCTCAAATTTTGTGCAGAAATTAGTTTACATCCCTGTTAGTGAGCATTTCTCCTTTGCCAAGATAATCCATCCACCTGACAAGTGTGGCATGTCAAGAATTACCTCGACTACCTCGACTAACCGGTGCACCCACACATTGACTCTGTACTGGTAGCCCCTGTATATAGCCTCGCTATTGTTACTTTACTGCTYCTGTTGAATTATTTGTTACTTTTATTTTCTATTTTTCTTCTTATCTATTTTTTACTCAACTTAAGGATTGGGGTCCCGCTAGCGGGACACCTTCCGGTGACACTGGAGGGCGCGCAATTCAAATAAATAATCATAATTATTATGGATTTTAAACATTTAGGTACATAAGTGTCTTATATCGGCTGAAAGCTTAAATTCTTGTTAACTGCACTGTCTGATTTACAGTAGCTATTACAGCAGAAACATGCCATGCAATTGTTTCAAAATATACCAAATATTTTTCCACCGGCACAGGTTTCATACATTCACATAAAACGATGAAATGTTCACTTTTTGAAAATCTTCCTCTGATTTGTCATCCAAAGGTTCCCAGCTATAACATGTAGTGTTGTTTTGTTACCTAAAATCCTTCTTTATATCCCAAAAATTCAGTTTAGTTGGCGCSATCGATTTGAGTAATCAACTTGCAGAGAAAGGAGTCCAAAAATCTACTCCTAAACTTTGTTTCAACAAGTCAAAATACGTTTCTATTTACTCCTCAGATACCCTAAAATGTGATCAAACTATAATATTTATTTCGGAAATAAGTATGTTCAATAGGAAACCGATTTTAGCAGGTACGTAATTTCATCATAGCGAGCGCAAACACGAATTTCCAAGACTGTGTCCTTCTACTAAAACTGTTATTTCATATTCGTTTTTGAAGTTTACAAGCCTGAAACCTTGAACATAGACTGCTGACACCCTGTGGAAGCCATAGGAATTGCATCCAGGGAGCTATCTTACAATATGACCTTTCTCTTGCATTTCTAAGAGGATGGTCTCTCTCTCAAAAAAAGTCTGGTTGGATTTTCTTTGGATTTTCTCCTACCATATCTATTGTGTTATATTCTCCTACATTATTTTAACATTTCTTCAAACTTCAAAGTGTTTTCTTTCCAATAGTACCAATTATATGCATATCCTGGCTTCAGGGCCTGAGCTACAGGCAGTTTACTTTGGGCACGTCATTCAGACAGGAAGTGGAGAAAAAAAGGGGCCGATAGCTATAAGTTACATGTTTTTGTCTTCTTAGCTTCTTAAACCTGTTATGGCTGCAGGGGGCGTATTGGATATTATTATTAATATTGGATAGAAAACAATCTCTAGTTTCTAAAAACCGTTCTAATTTTTTCTCTGAGTGGTACAGAAGTCATTTGGCAGCACTTTCCCTGACCAAGAAGTAGAATGTCAGAAATCTATGCTCGCTTCAACGTTATGCCTATACATGGTCATTATACGTAAGACCCTACGTACACTCCATACGCCTTGCTCTGGGTGTCAAGAGGGTGTGAGAGAAAGAATTTTTGTGATCATCTTGTTCAGAGGTTGAATAAGAGCTATTTCTTTGACGTGACCGACCACTTCCGGAAGTCTGAAGCGCGCGACTTGGGAGTGATATTGCGTTCTGTTTTGCTGCTGTTTTGGACGGGAACAATCTCCGGCTGGGTTTTTATTTGATAAATGAGACCATATCATCGTAATGTATGTTTTTTCAATATAGTTTAATCAGATTATTTGAATTTTTTTCGGGAGTTTTGCCGTGTTCCGTTCTCTGACTTTTTTTACGTTGGACAAATCCGTGCCAGTCGACCATTGCCAATGCTAAGTGAGAAGGGAAAGTTGCCATTCTGACTCCAAACAACGACTCATCTGGACAAAGGACACCCTGATCAACATTCTGATGAAAGATCAGCCAAAGTAAGACCCAATTTATAATGTTATTCATATATCTGTCGTGCATGTCAACTGGTCGCGGGCGCCCAGTGTGTCTGGTTGTGGCTATGCTAACATAGCGCTACATTTTGTTTTCGCTGTAAAACATTTAATAAATCGGAAATATTGTCTGGAATCACAAGAATCCTGTCTTTCAATTGCTGCAAGTATGTATTTCTCAGATATGTTTTATGATGAGTAATTAGTTATTTGACGTTGGTGTTGTAAATGTTATGGCTGCTTTCGGTGCAATTTCTGATTGTAGCTGAAATGTAATTTATGATTATACCATAAATATGCACATTTTTCAAAAAAAACATATGCTATACAATAAATATGTTATCAGACTGTCATTATGAAGTTGTTTCTTGGTTAGTGGCTATATATATCTTTATTTGGTCGAATTAGTGATAGCTAGTGACGGAGTAAAAAACTGATGCAGTTAGAAAAGTGCTGTCTTTTGCTGACGTGGTTAGCTAATAGATTTACATATTTTGTCTTCCCTGTAAAACATTTTAAAAATCGGACATGTTGGCTTGATTCAACAAGATGTCTACCTTCCATATGCTGTATTGGACTTGTTAATGTGTGAAAGTTAAATATTTTAACAAACTAGATTTTGAATTTCGCGCCCTGCACTTGAGCTGGATGTTGTCATAAGTGTACCTGTGTCGGGATTGCAGCCCAAAGAAGTTTTAAAGCATTGTACTTGTAAGTAAGCATTTCATTGTAAGGTCTACAGATGTTTTATTCGGCGCATGTGACAAATAAAATTTGATTGGATTTTGATTTGAAGCTGAGTAAACAGAATGATCATTACACAGCTGCACCTTGTGCTGGGAGCCAAGATTCTCTGTAAAAACCTACCAGGACCTGACAAAATATGTTATCTGCAAGTTTGTCAGCCAATTCTCTCCTCAGGGACCCCCAGCCATTGCAGTAAATACTGTATATATATATATATGAAAGACACGTGTTTCAACTGGTCAATTAACACAATAATAACACCAAAGGAATTTTAACAATATAATATGGCTAACCAGAATAAAAACCCAGTATGGTTCTTCAAAAGGATCTGAAAAGAACCTTTGAGATTGAGAATGGTTCTTTATAGAACCATTCTCCATAAAGTGTCTTTCTATAAAGAACCATAAAAGGTTCTATATAGCCCCAAAAACGTTGTAACCATAGCGGAACTCTTTTTTGGGGCTATATAGAACCTTTAGTAACGGTTATTTATAGAACCTTAGGAAATAGTTATTTATAGCAACATAAAGGTTCCATTTAGAACCTTATGAGCATTATTGTTTATAGAACCTTAAAAAAAATGCATAGAGCAACAAAAAGGGATCCGCTATGGTTACAAGCCAAAGAAGCCTAATTTGGCACTATACAGAACCATTTTTTATTTACTGTGTAGGTCAAAATCATCTTAAAGTCAATCAGTCTCCTTCCCTTCAAATCCAATCCAGTATCACATTCTTATATCTAGTCAACCAATCCTGTATCACATTCTTATATCTAGTCAACCAATCAAATCACATTTTATTGGTCACGTACACGTGATTAGGAGATGTTATTGCGGGTGTAGCGTAATGCTTGTGCTTCTAGCTCTGACAGTGCAGTAATATCTAACAAATGACACAATACCCAATACACAAAAATCTAAGTAGGTAAGACTATATATATATGTGTGTGTGACGAGCAATGTCAGAGCGGAACGAACTAAGATACAGTGGTATAGAATACAGTATATAGATATGAGATGAAAAAATGCAAGATATGTAAACATTATTAAGTGACTAAGATACCATAGAATAGAAAACAGTATACATATGAGATGAGTAACGCCAAATATGTAAACATTATTAAACAGACTAGTGTTCCATTCCTTAAAGTGGCCAGTGATTTCTAGTCTATGCCAACAGGCAGCAGCTTCTAATGTGCTAGTGATGGCTGTTTAACAGTCTGATGGCCTTGAGATAGAAGCTGTTTTTCAGTCTCTCGGCCGTTGAATTGCGACTCCACTTTGTCTATACTGACGTTTAGCTTGTTTGTTTGCCTTGCGGAGTGAATAACGACACTGTTTATATTCTGCCATATTCCCAGTCACCTTGCCATGGTTAAATGCGATGGTTCACACTTTCAGTTTCATGCGAATGCAACCATCTATCCATGGTTTCTGGTTAGGGTAGGTTTTAATAGTCACAGTGGGTACTACGTCTTCCTTATAAACTCAGTCACTGTATCCGTGTATGCGTCTAGATTATTTTCGCAAGCTTCCCGGAACATATCCCAGTCCACTTGATTAAAACAATCCTGAAGCGTGGATTCTGATTGGTCAGACCAGCGTTGAATATTCCTTAGCACGTGTACTTCCTGTTTGAGTTTCTGCCTATAGGAAGGGAGGAGCAAGATGGATTCATGGTCAGATTTGCCGAAAGGATGGTGGGAGAGGGCCTTGTAAGAATTCCGGATGTTTGAATAGCAATGGTCGAGAGTCTTAGCAGCACGAGTAGTACAGTCGATATGTTGATAGAACTTTGGCACCCTAGTCCTCAAATTTGCTTTGTTAAAATACGTGGTTTCCAATTTGCATAAAGTCCAGTGAAGTTCTTTGAGGGCCGCCGTCGTATCGGCTTGAGGGTGGATGTAAAAGGCCGTGGCAATGACGAGGAGAATTCTATTGGGAGATAATATGGTCGGCATTTGATTGTGAGCTATTCTAGGTTGGGTGAACAAAAGGACTTGAGTTCCTGTATATTCCTAGAATTACACCATGAGTTGTTAATCATGAAACACACCCCTCTGCCCTTCTGCTTCCCAGGGGGAGATATTTATTCCTGTCTGCGCGATGTACTGAGAATCCTGCTGGCTTTACTGACGCCGACAGAGTATCCCGAGAGAGCCATGTTTCCGTGAAACAAAGTATGTTACAGGCCCCGATGTCCCTCTGGAAAGAAATCCTTCCTCTGAACTCATCAACTTTGTTATCCAAGACTGAGTGATATACTCGGAAGCGGTGGGTGGTGTGCGCGCCTCCTAAGTTGAACCAGCAGGCCGCCTCGAGTGCCTCTCCTCCGCAGGCAATGTTTTGGGACGGCCTATGGAATAAGTTAAATTGCTCTGGAGAGAGTGAACAAAGGATCTCCTCCAAGGAAGTCGTATTCCTGGTCGTAATGATGGTAGTTCTGGTGAGTTACCGTCGCTCTAAACACTAAACATTTCCTAAGCAAAAATGTAAAAAATAGTACATAAAAAAAAAATACTACAGAGTTTCCTAAGAGCTAGTCGCAATGCTGCCATCTCCGTTGGCGCCATCAGTCCAATCCAGTATCACATTCTTCTATGTAGTCAATCAATCCAGTATCGCATTCTTATATCTAGTCAACCAATCCAGTATCACATTCTTATATCTGGTCAAACATCCAGTTTCGCATTCTTATATTTAGTCAACCAATCCAATGTCACATTCTTATATCTCCTCAACCAATCCAATGTCACATTATGCTTACCTATGGCCAACCAATCCAGTCACATTCTGACATTTTTACCTACAGCCAGCCAATCCGGTGTCACATTCTGAGATTCTTATCGACAGGCAACCAATCCAGAGTCACCTTATAACGTACAGCTAACCAATCCAGCATCACATACAGTATGTACCTTACAGGCTACAGGAAACGAATCTGGCTCACATTCTGACATTCTTGCCGACAGGCAACTGATCCAGAGTCACCTTCTTACCTACAGGCAACCAATCCAGTRCCCCATTCTTACATTCTTACCTTTGGGCCACCTCTGGTGCTCCTCTGATCCTCGGTCATTAATAATCAAAGTAAAGAGCTGTCCTGACCTCAGCCCCATCAGCCCTCATCCATTTGAAGTAGCCTGTCCTCTGCAGCATGAGGAAATCATTTGCTGCCTAATTCAATGAGCCATCAGCCCGGTCCAGCAGACCTAATGACGTGAGAATATTAACCTCACCACCAACCTCCAAGAGTGGAGGCTGCAAAGCTAGCACTGGATATATCCAGGAAAGCCAGTCTATTATTCACCTAACCAAGACCTGTTTCCCAAATGGCACCCTGCTCCCTATGTAGTGCACAACATTTGACCAGGGCCATGGTCAAAAGTAGCACACTTTACAGCGAAATGGGAGCCATTTGGGATGGAGACCAAGGATTCAGTTCCCAGATTAGGACAGGCTAGCCCTAATTGCTCTCTCGTCGTGGCCATCTCTGCCTCATCACTAAACCCTTAATGGGATACTTTGAGGCCCTTAATCTACTTCCTCAGCGTCAGAGTTTTTTCTCTGTGTCCCGTATGAAGGAAGTTAGAGGTCGTTTTGAGAGACAGTGCTAACTAGCGTCAGCGCAATGGATGAAAGTCTATGGTATCTACTAGCAGATACCCATAGACTCCAACTATTGCACTAACACTATTTAGCATTGGCTCGCAAAATTAAATCTAACTTCCTTTGTATTAGATACAAAGAAATAAAAATGATAATCCATTAGTTCCTCTGACTCTGGGGAAGTAGATAAAGGGCCTCATTTCCCAAATCCAGGAGTATCCCTTTAACCACTGGACTAAATTTTTTGTTTTTTTATTTAGTTTATTTCACCTTTATTTAACCAGGTATGCCAGTTGAGAACAAGTTCTCATTTCCAACTGTGACCTGGCCATGATAAAGCAAAGCAGTGCGACACAAACAACACAGAGTTACACATGGGATAAACAAACGTACAGACAATAACACAATAGAAAAATCTATATACAGTGTGTGCAAATGCAGTAAGATTAGGGAGGTAAGGCAATAAATAGGCCATAGAGGCGAAATAATTAAAATGTAGCAATTAAACACTGGAGTGCTAGATGTGCAGAACATGAATGTGCAAGTAGAGTTATTGTGGTGCAAAAAAACAAAAAAACAATATGGGAATGAGGTAGTTYGGTGGGCTATTTACAGATGGGCTGTGTACAGGTGTAATGATCGGTAAGCTGCTCTGACAGCTGATGCTTAAAGTTAGTGAGGGAGTTAAAAGACTCCAGCTTCATTGATTTTTGCAATTCGTTCCAGTCATTGGCAGCAGAGAACTGGAAGGAAAGGCGGCCAAAGAGGAGTTGGCTTTGGGGATGACCAGTGAAATATACCTGCTGTAGCGCGTGTTACGGGCGGGTGCTACTATGGAGACCAGTGAGCTGAGATAAGGTGGGACTTTACCTAGCAAAGACTTATAGATGACCTGGATCCAGTGGGTTTGGCGACGAATATGTAGCGAGGGCCAGCCAACGAGAGCATGCAGGTCGCAGTGGTGGGTAGTATATGGGGCTTTGGTGACAAAACGGATGGCACAGTGATAGACTACATCCAACTTGCTGAGTAGAGTGTTGGAGGCTATTTTGTAAATGACATCGCCGAAGTCAAGGATCGGTATGATGGTCAGTTTTACAAGGGTATGTTTGGCAGTATGAGTGAAGGATGCTTTGTTGCAAAATAGGAAGCCGATTCTAGATTTATTTTTGGATTGGAGATGCTTAATGTGAGTCTGGAAGGAGAGTTTACAGTCTAACCAGACACCTAGAATATGTGGATAACTACAAATACCTAAGTCAAAACCGTCCAGTGCAGTGATGCTAGTCGGTTAGGTGGGTGTGGGCAGCGATCGGTTGAAGAGCATGCATTTAGTTTTGCTTGCATTTAAGAGCAGTTGGAGGCCACAGAAGGAGTGTTGTATGGCATTGAAGCTCGTCTGGAGGTTTGTTAACACAGTGTCCAAAGAAGGGCCAGAAGTATACAGAATGGTGTTGTCTGCGTAGAGGTGGATCAGAGAATCACCAGCAGCAAGAGCGTCATCATTGATGTACAGAGAAAAGAGTCGGCCCGAGAATTGAACCCTGTGGCATCCCCATAGAGACTACAAGAGGTGCGGACAACATGCKCTCCGATTTGACACACTGATCTCTGTCTGAGAAGTAGTTGGTGAACCAGGCGAGGCAGTCATTTGAGAAACCAAGGCTGTTGAGTCTCCCGATAAGAATGCAGAAAAAGGTGAAGACCACCAGCCGTGGCTAACAAAGACTAGTAGCTAGTTAGCTGGCTAGCTCTTGACGGAACTTCCAGTTTTAAGGAATAAAAATAGCAGATCTGTACCACATTGGGTGAGCTGGGTTGCAGGAAAGTATATTTAGTTCGTAGATAGAAAGTGAGATTAAGATATATACGAAAGAGACCGGCTATTTACACGGGATAAGACACAGGATAAGACAAAGACAAACCCACACGTCCTATAACGGTATGGTACACAGGAGGCCGATGGCACCTTAATTGGGGAGGACAGGCTCATAGTAATGGCTGGAACAGAACTAAATGGAATGGTATCGTACACATCAAGCACATGGTTTTGCATGAATTGATAGAGAGATACTGAATCAAATGATACGATACCACTGGAGGCTGTTGAGGGAGGACAGCTCATAGCAATGGCTGGAATAGAGTAAATGCAATGGTATCCATTGCATTTACTCCAATTGCATTTTACTCCATTCCAGCCATTACTATGAGCTGTCCTCCCTCAACAGCCTCCAGCTAGCTAAAGCTTTCATAATGTTGAATGATAGAATTTTTAATACTAACATTTCAGATAATATTCTGTCAGTACATGCAAAACTTTTTTTTTCTTCTCAAAGTGTCTCATATATATTTACTAGTAAAATTAAATCCCTTGATTTTTAATACAGATCAGCTGGCCTAGTAATTAGATTCAACACCTGAGGATATGAAGAACATTGCACGGCTGAAAATGCTCTTGCCATAATGCTGTACAACATTGTATTTTAAATTACATTAAAAAACTAATATTTTTACAACAAATGTACTTCCAAGTAATTTATTATGCTTTCTTATCTTGACAGGCAATCTGTACGAACGGCAAAGCATCCAGTCCATTATGCCCATCACTCCTGCAGTATTGGCAAATTCATCAGGCATTTCTCTCTCAGCCCCCCTGAGCAGCATGTCAATTTGCCTGTCATCATTCCTTCCCAAGTCTTTACTGGCAGCCTTGTTGGAATATAAACATGACTTATCTGGGTGCGTCCCAAATGACACCATATTCCATACGTAGTGCATCCTATGGGCCCTGGTCTAAAGTGGTGCACTACATGGGGAATAGGGTGACATTTAGGATGCAAATGAATTCTCAGTACTAGAGCTGGTGGCTGGAAGCTTGTCTTTGATGAAGCATTACCCCTCAAAGTGGAGAACATGGCCTTCGGTGACCAAGATGTTCCAACCTGAACTGTATTGAAACATGACTTTAGTGTTTAATCGAATTTGTACAAATATTTAGCAAATTTTTTGAGAGTTTTGAGATGTATCTGGAAACAAAATAAATATGACTTTATTTAGCTTTTTTTTGTGAGAAAGTGGGTCTTAGAGAAAGTAGTCTCTGGTGGAGTCCAATGAAAAATGTGTTTTTAATTTATTTAAAAAAATCATTCATCACATTTCTTGAGTAATCATTCTCTCAGCATCTTCCTATTCTAGTGGGTTATAATGGCAATGTTTTCAAGGCTATCAAAACCCCAAACTTTACCTCATACCTGGAGACATTGCAGAGATTCTTGAAATGACACAAAGTGAAATCCAATTTGACACGTGAGAAAAACGTGTTGTGGCATGTCTCAGTGCCTTGCAGGCTGGCCTTATTTCCTCTATGGTCACAGGTTGAGGACATGCAACCTGAAATGCATGCAAACTAATGGCCGGAGTGAGTGAAGTTTCCTCCAATAAGCCCAAAGTCTTTGCCTGATGTCAGCAGGAGTTTATAAATACGCATGTCTGCATATGCACTCGTCTATCGATCCATCCATCCCCGTCTGTCCGCCCATCTCTACGTCACCATAGCTGTCTCTTGTCATTCACTCGCTTTGAAGAAGGAGAAGGAGAAAGAGGGTTGCTTTAGGAGGCGGCTCAATTAGCAATTWCCCCTCACCTCTGCATCGAAAAGAGATAGGAATAAGTATGTACAGGCTGCAATCGCAAGTCAATGTCATTTTGATAATCTCTTAAATATACTTGTCATTATCTGTTTGATAAATGCACTGTAAATCAAATCCACAGTGTATTATCCACTCAGTAAAGGCATTTGTCATATCAGGATATCATTTTTAGTAGGAACACATCTCCCATTTAAATAAATTAAGCTTAATGATTTATTTTGGATTTGGCTATGACTATTTTGCTTATTAATGTCTGCAGCTTACTTACTGTAGGTTGCGGATTAGTTAGGACCAACACGCCTATACGCTTAAAAATACCAAATACGGTTCTTGAGAGCGATGCCATTGGGAACCATTTTAGGGTCTTTGAAGAACCATACCATTTTAGGGTCTTTGAAGAACCATACAAAAATCCAAAATCAGACATGTTTCGGTCCTCCAGGAATTTAATATCCCTGCTGTAGGGTTTTAAGCCTCATTTGGATATTTTCCGGGGGGAATTGTTGAGTTACCAGTACCACCATGACTGTGTTTGCTCGTGACAGAGACATGCTTGTTGCATTCATTCATTTTAAGTCCTGTGGCCTTCAAGTGGATATGTTGTCATAAAAATTTCATTCTTTGAAACAATACAATAAATATTTCATAAGATCTTATTTTGAAGGCCTATTTGTTAACCTATTACAGTGACCTGAAACTCATAGTTTAAAGGCCACAAGGCCTGCAAGTCACATAATGCTGTCCATGAGACGAGAACAACATGCTCTCGTGTTTGTCTATAAAGCACTTCTGAATAAACGACCTTCTTATTTATCATCACTCATCAATATTAGAATTAGAATTCCTAAAACCAGGTCTCAACATGGATTACACTTGAGGCCCGTGCGATTTCCACAGAGTTGGGTATGCTGCCTTTTCCTGTWACGCTCCTATGGAATAGCCTGCAGACTAAACTTAAACTTGAGACTCTTGTCCCCCTTGCCCATTTTAAACATTTATTGAAGGATTTTTATTTTCTATTGCTTGTAACTGTTTCGGGTAATGCAAGTTCTTGTGCTGTTAGGTGTCAGGCCCTGACCATAGAGAGCTGTTTATTCTCTGTTGGTTGGGGCGTGATAGTGATGAGGGTGGGTCATCTAGGTGTTTAATAGTTTATGTTGGCCTGGTATGGTTTCCAATCAGAGACAGCTGGTATCATATTTAGGCAGCCATTTCCCCTTTGTGTTTCGTGGGATCTTGTCCCACGAAACGTGCCGCTACTTGTGCACACGAGTAGCGGCACGTTTCGTTTGTGGTTTTGTTTGGTGAGTTTCTGTTTATTAAAAGATGTGGAACTCTACGCACGCTGTGCCTTGGTCCGATTACTATGACGAACGTGACATTAGGGGAATAACCTATGTGTAAATGTAATAATCTGCTGCTGTATTTTTTGTGTTGTCTGTGATTGTTTTGTTTGTCTTGTGTAATTTCTTAATCATTGTACCTAAACTGTATGTGTAAACATGTATACGCAGGGCCCAGCTGTAAAAGAGACCTTGGTCTCGGTCTGTGTTCCTTGTTGAAATAGAGGTAGAATAATAATGCTGGCTGGTAAAGTGGTGTGTAATTACTATTGGAATCCAGGCAGAGTGGGGACCAACATTCTGAATTTCAAACTATAGAACCCATTTCCTACATTTTAATAAAAAAATTGATTTTATCAAACAAAACTATGCTACATTTTATCTCTGGGACCCTCAGGATGACAAATCAGAGCAAGAATACTTAATGTAAGTACATTATTTACCTTCAGAGGTGAATGTATTTAAACCAGTTGCTGTGCTAAAAGTGTTTCTGTCACGCCCTGACTAGTTATATTTGCTTTCTTTATTATTTGGTTAGGTCAGGGTGTGACAAGGGTGGTTTGTTTAGTTTTTGTAAAAAAATCTTGTCTAGGGTTTTTGGTTATCTATGGGGATGTTGTATTGTCTAGGTTTATGGTGGCCTGAATGGGTTCCCAAAGTTTTTCGTTGTCTCTAATTGGGGAGCCTATTTAGGTTGCAATTTTTCATGTTGGTTTTGTGGGTAGTTGTCCATGTTTAGTTGCCTGTGAGCACCACGTTGGCGTGGCGTTTCGTTTGTTATTTTGTTGTTTAGTGTTCGTTCTTTTTTTAATAAAGTATGTACGCTCAAAACGCTGCGCCTTGGTCCACTCCTTTAAACGGCCGTGACAGTTTCATTATTGTGCACTCTCCTCAAACAATACCATGTTATTTTTTTCACTGTAATAGCTACTGAAAATTGGACACTGCAGTTAGATTAAGAAGAATTTAAGCTTTCTGCCCATATAATACATATCTGTCCTGGAAAGTTGGCTGTTTACAACATCATTCTAGTCACATTAGCGCACGTTAGCAACAACTGTCCCAGTTTAGGGACACCGATCCCGTAGAGGTTTTAATTGAACTCTTAATTTAACCCTAGAAATATTACACTGAAAAAGCAACACTAGTTAACGCCTACCTAAGTGCTATGAAAGGCCACGTCTGCAGGCTTCCATACATTTCAAGAACCTTTTAGAATTCTGAATAACCATAGATGCCACATCAAGAATCCCACACTTAGCTTAAATGTTCTTTATTGGGCAAGAGTTTGCCAATGAACATTAAGAGTTGAGGAAGAACCAATTTAAGAACCTTCATCTTTTCAGTGTACTTGGCACCATTATCCCCCGGTGAGAGACTAGGGTAACAAGGCCCCACGTTAATTCATATGAATACATTAGGCCTTGTCCCTCGGGATAAACCAAACGGAGATCTGAACAATAGGATTTTCTACACATAAGAAAACGAGGGTTCCTCAAGGGTTCTTTGGGAAGGGTGATGGTTCTATGGCTCATTAGAATATTTTGGGTCATGGTTTACTCACAGCTATTTTTGTACAATCGCGAGTGTCATTCCAGTTTATCTAAAGTAATATATGACTATGGCCAATGCGGTGTCTTGTGAAAGACTCATGTATGGCCTTGTGTCAATTGAAAACAGTTGACTAAATCAGTCAGTGTTTCTAAACTCTTTCCTCAGGGACCCCCAGCAGTTCCAGAAGTAGTTCACTTGATTCAAGCAAGATATGGAGGTCCTGGGCTGGCGTTGTTACACGTGGTCTGCGGTTGTGAAGCCGGGTGAACGTGCAGCAGCCAGAGCAGAGAGAGCAGATGTCTTGAGGGAGATAGGTGTGCGTCTCAAGGTGAGAGAAACAAGATGGTACCTGTGAGGTGGGAGATGTAATGGGCAACCCTCAGCTCATTAGTGAACTAAGAGGAGGAAGCTGGATGCACACACAGCTCAACGCTCAGCTCATCAATGTCCACAGGAAATAATAAGAAGGATTTATTTTAATAACCATATGTTGTCAACCAYTCAAGGAAATCTGTCATGGTGATGTGTAAATGCTCAGACACTGCAGCATATTACACATGAGTCAATGACTATGAAATAAACACAGTAATAATAATGTAATGAAATCATGCAATCCTTCAATTTATACAAAAGCAAATTCTTTGAAAATGAAACATAGTTGTAAGGAGCTATATTGTACATAGCTATTACAAGCATCTTTAGGTCTTCAAGTGCTATATAAATCACATGTATTATTGTTATTATAGCTATCCAGACTACTCTAAATTATCTTTTAAAATGAAAAATTGTTATTTTGAGCTTATTGGTCACTTTATGGCCAAGTGTCCCTTGTGGGACTTCTTGGGTTTAAAAAAATAACTTAAACCAAGCTACCATCCAGACTGCACAAAATATGGTTGGTTCCCATCTCAGTCCCATCAGTCCCATGGCAGTGAATTTAGTTGATTAAATCAATGGGTGCATGCAGCAGAACTGACACGAAAACAACAATTAATAAGCAACCCCTAGTGCACCGCACTGCAGCTCCCTCTTAACCAGGCAGCTAATAACATTACACTGCAAAAATACCCTAATCAGACAGGTGGACAGGGATTTGAGAACACTTTGATTTGCTTACTGTGGAAGTCAGTATTATTGTGCTGGGACTCAAAAGCATATGGGTAGGATGTATTGTATTGTTTACCATTGGTATCACAGTCTAAGGTATTGTTAAAAGTTCTGTACCTTATAAGTAGCCTATCATTTTATTTTGGCTATCTTAGTTTTTGTACCACAGTTTTTTCCATTGAACTACAATATATCTTACAGGTAATTATCCTACAACAATATGTACGCTTGTTGTCTTGTGAACACATCTCTCTCCCTTCCTGTTTCTCTCCTTCTCTTTCTCTCACCTTCTCTCTCTCTCTCTTTCTCTCTCTCCTGTCTCTCTGTCTCTGTCTCTCTCTCTCTCTCTCTCAAAAAATGTAATTTAAGGGCTTTATTGGCATGGGAAACATATGTGTAAAAGTTACCAAAGCAAGTGAAGTAGATAAAAAAGCTAAATGAAATAAACAATACAAATTAACAGTAAACATTACACTCACAAAAGTTCCAAAAGAATAAAGACATTTGAAATGTCATATTATGTGCAAATAGTTAAAGTACAAAAGGGAAAATTAATAAACATAAATATGGGTTGTATTTACAATGGTGTTTGTTCTTCACTGATTGCCCTTTTGTGGCAARAGGTCACAACTCTTGCTGCTGTGATGGCACACAGTGGTATTTCACCCAGGAGGTATGGGATTTTATCAAAATTGGGTTTGTTTTCTAATTCTTTGTGGATCTGTGTAATCTGAGGGAAATATGTATCTCTATGGTCATACATTTGGCAGGAGGTTAGGAAGTGCAGCTCAGTTTCCACCTCATTTTGTGGGCAGTGTGCACTTAGCCTGTCTTCTCTTGAGAGGAAGGTCTGCCCACGGCAGCCTTTCTCAATAGCAAGGCTATGCTCACMAAGTCTGTACATAGTCAAAGCTTTCCTTAAGTTTGCGTCAGTCACAGTGGTCAGGTATTCTGCCACTGTGTACTCTCTGTTTAAGGCCAAATAGCATTCCAGTTTGCTCAGTTTGTGTTAATTCTTTCCATTGTGCCAAGTAATTCTTTTTTGTTTTCACATGATTTGGTTGGGTCTAATTGTGTTGCTGTCCTGGGGCTCTGTGGGGTCTGTTTGTGTTTTTGAACAGAGCCCCAGGACCAGCTTGCTTAGGGACTCTTCTCCAGGTTAATTTCTCTGTAGGTGATGGCTTTGTTATGGAAGGTTTGGGAATCACTTCCTGTTAGGTGGTTGTAGAATTTAACGTCTCWTTTCTGCATTTTGATAATTAGCGGGTATCAGCCTAATTCTGCTCTGCATGCATTATTTGGCATTTTATGTTGTACACTAAGGATATTATTGCAGAATTCTCAATTTGGTGTTTGTCTCTCTCCTCTCTCTCGCTCTCTATTTCTCTGTCTCTCTCTCTCTCCCTTTCGCTCTCCCTCGCTCTCTCTCTCTCTCACTCTCTCTCTGTCTCTCTCTCCTTTGTCTTTCTTTCTTTCTTTCTATCTTTCTTTCTTTCTTTCTCTCTCTCTTTCTATCTCTGTCTTTGTCTCTGTCTCTCCTCTCTTTCTCTCCCTCTCTCTATTACTCTCACACACACTACAATGCACATTAAAAAGAATTTGTTCCCCAAAGAAGGTCGGCATTTGTAAGGATACTGACAGATTTAAGCATCAATTAACTTGATCTACAGTGGGCACATTATCATACGAGGTTGTCAGCTGTGGCCATTTGAGGGAAACAAATACCCCAAGCTTTGTGCACCTTCCATGGCTTGAACTTTGTATGGACCCGGAGTTGCAATGAATGTCACAGTCCATCATTCATCCTGTTAGAAGCCATGCATTCTGTTTGAGAGAGAGAGAGATAAAGAGGGGGAGGGAGAGAGTGAGTCTTTGTGTATGTGTGTCTGTGTGTGTGTGATCAAGTTATTCCATACTAATAACCATAAAGAAAATGTGGATTCCAAAATGCTTTGTCATGTGCGCTTGCCTTCTTGCATTGTGATGTCAGGCCCATCTCATCCTATCCCAGGCCAGTTCTGTGGTCCTAAGCCTCATTACGTTGGCTAGGAAAATTATACCTCTGTGCCATGGTGATGGATGACAAGTTAAATTTGTGTCCAGGGACTGAAGGTGAATGGTGACAGAGGTATTTATCTTGAGAATGGAGGCTAGGGTCAGGCGAGGCTGGGTGCCTTCAGACACAAGACGTTGATAAATTCATCCAGCGGACCCCATTGCTTCGGCCTTTTCTTTGTTTTGAATCCTGGTCATTAGCTAAGTGACCCGCATCGCTCATGCTGCCAGGGTGTGAAGAATGCCTCACCGTGCCCAGCTAGCCAGCTAGCCATCCAGCCATCCCATGGCTACCTCAATGCTGATGCTTGTAGTTCATTCCTCTACTGGACTCAGACCGTTGAATGTTTTGCTTCGGCTGCTATATTCACTACAAAGTTAAATGTAATTAAATATAATTGAAAATGTAATCTACGTAATCCCCAAAAGTAATAATTGATCATGAGCGGGCCATAACCAATAACCATTAATGCTGCATACTTAAAGAAATGTTKAAATCTCACCTTAATGGTTAAAATAGTTATAAATTGCTGAGGTGTAGTCACTTTTGAGGACACAAGCTRAAGTACACAGTACAGTACAAATATGAAATATTTTAGGATGTGTTTCCTTTTCAACAAAACTGTATGAATAAGGCTTTAAATGAGTTATATGCTTTCTAAAAACATTACAAACAAATTATTAAACTACTAACTATAAGATTTCACATTCCTTATAACTGTAAAATGATGTGTTTGTATGTTTAGTGTTAGATAAAACGTGCATATTTTTTCGTCTATGACAAGTGTTTTTCTGTCTAAAATGTGTCATTTATTTTAGATGAATGGCTATAAATCGATCTCTGAATYTACTACAGTGATGAAACCAATCTCTCCTGCTGCACTACGATGTAACGATTGCAGGCATGTGCTTTGTCAGTGATGTACTGTAGGGTTCAGCCTGGAGTTGATGGACAGTCGGAGGAGCGATTGAAATGGAAGAAGGGACATCCCAGTTTCAAGTGGTTTTAGATGTCACACAGGCTCAGAAAAAATACTAGTGTGTCAGTGGGAACCAGGGCTATCGCTCATGCAAGCCATTTTGATCTACGGTGTCCACAGATCGATTTACTGTATAAGTGAACATGATGGGCGGAACCGGTACGAGAACCATAACATCTAAGAGGTTTTAACCAGCATTTAACTATTCATGCTTTTAGAGAAAGCTCAGTGTTGAAGGTCTCTGAATAGGCTAACGTCCTCCAGACAGCAAGAGTGATTCCATATACAGTGCATTCAGACAACTTCTCTTTTCCCATATTTTGTTACGTTACAGCCTTATTCTAAAATGTATTAAATTAAATGTTTTCCTCATCAATCTACACACAATACCCCATAATTACAAAGCAAAAACAGGTTTTTAGACATTTAGGAACAAAAAAATATATACTTATTTACATAAGTATTCAGAACCTTCGCTATAAGACTCGAAATTGAGCTCAGGTGCATCCTGTTTCCATTGATCATCCATGAGATGTTTCTACAACTTGATTGTAGTCCACCTGTGGTAAATTCAATTGATTGGACATGATTTGGAAAGGCACCCGCCTGTCTATATAAGGTCCCACACTTGACAGTGCATGTCAGAGCATAAATCAAGCGATGAGGTCAATGGAATTGTCCATAGAGCTCCGAGACAGGATTGTGTCGAGGCACAGATCTGCAGCAATGAAGGTCCCCAAGAACACAGTGGCCTCCATCATTCTAAAATGGAAGAAGTTTGGAACCACCAAGACTCTTCCTAGAGCTGGCCACCCGGCCAAACTGAACAATCGGGGGAGAAGGGCCTTGGTCAGGGAGGAGACCAACAACCCAATGGTCACTCTGACAGAGTTCCTGACTTCCCCTGTAGAGACGGGAGAACCTTCCAGAAGGACAACCATCTCTGCAGCACTCCACCAATCAGGCTTTTATGGTAGAGTGGCCCTCCTCAGTAAAAGGCACATGACAGCCCACTTGGAGTTTGCCAAAAGGCACCCAAAGGACTCTCAGACCATGAGAAAGAAGATTCTCTGGTCTGATGAAACCAAGCCTGAACGCCAAGCGTTACGCCTGGAGGAAACCTGGCACCATCCCTATGGTGAAGCATGGTGGTGTCAGCATCATGTTGTGGGGATGTTTTTCAGTGGCAGGGACTGGGAGACTACTCAGGATTGAGGGAAAGATGAACGGAGCAAAGTACAGAGAGATCCTTGATGAAAACCTGCTCCAGAGCGCTCAGGACCTCAGACAGGGGTGAAGGTTTACGTTCTAACAGGACAACAACCATAAGCACACAGCCAAGACAACACAGGAGGGGCTTTGGGACAAGTCTTTGAATGTCCTTGAGTGGCCCAGCAATGAGCCCGAACTTGAACCCGATCGAACATCTCTGGAGGGACCTGAAAATAGCTGTGCAGCAACGCTCCCCATCCAACCTGACAGAGCTTGAGAGGCTCTGCAGAGAAGAATGGGAGAAACTCCCCAAATACTGGTGTTTCAATCTTGTAGCGTCATACCCAAGAAGACTCAAGGCTGTAATTGCTGCCAAAGGTGTTTCAACAAAGTACTGAATGGGTCTGAATACCTATGTAAATGTGATATTTTTTAAAATAATTTTGCTAAAAATTATGCTTTTAGAATAAGGCTGTAAGGGGTCTGAATACTTTCCGAATGCACTGTATTTTACTATTTGTATCTAAAAGCATAATTGAGAAATAATTAAGAGAAGTTTTCATATTTACCCAGGCCTCCTTTTAAGACTCCAAAGGGTTTTAATCTGTAGGTGCCACAAAGCAAACACTGGTGTCATATGAAGCTTCATCACGGGCTGTGTAATATTATTAGTATTTTGATTTCAATAAAATAAAAATAAAAATAATGTATGAATTTTGAAAAATATAGACATGAATATAGAAAATATACATTCTTTGATTAGGCAAATGTTTAAATATATTGTTGAACATAATAAGGACACAATATTTTCATGCCATTTCGCCTGGTGGACAGTGCTATACATCACAATGTGTTTCAAAGTGCAAGGACTATCCGATGCACGTCCACATTCAACCGAGAACCCTCCGCCTGGGACCTTCTTCACTGTCATCATTATGGTGAGTTTATTGTCTACAATTGCACTTTTCATATTAGTACATCATTTTGCTTTATTTGAACTAACGATAGCTAGCTACTGAGTGCTTGGACCAGTTTTCCCAAAAGTGGACAATGTATAGGACTAACATCAAGTTTTGCTTGCTAGCCAACCAACAACGTCAATGTCGCTATCAAGCCAATCTACTAAATTTACCTGAATTAAATATATGAAACTGATCATGACTCAATTTAATCTGATTTCACTGCGATGTGTTAGTCAACATGCTATAATACCTGCACACTGTCAATCACAGATGAATGATTGCATTTAGATGAACAAATTCAGATTAATTTAGTCTAGTATATCCTTTTGCAGAAAAAGCGAAAGGAAAAAGCGTATTTCTCTCAAATGTTTTGCACAAATTTATTTACATCCCTGTTAGTGAGCATTTATCCTTTGCTAAGATAATCCATTCACCTGACAGGTGTGGCATATAAAAAAGCTGATTAAACAGCATGATCATTACACAGGTGCATCTTGTGCTGGGGACAGCAAAAGGTCACTCTAAAAGGTGCAGTTTTGTCCCACAACACAATGCCACAGATGTCTCAAGTTTTGAGGGAGCATGCAATTAGCATGCTGACTGCAGGAATGTCCACCAGAGCTACTGCCAGAGAATTGAATGTTAATTTCTCTCCCATAAGCCGCCTTCAACGTTATTTTATAGAATTTGTCAGTACGTCCAACCAGCCTCATAACCGCAGACCATGTGCATGGGGTCATGTGGGCAAGTGGTTTGCTGATGTCAACGTTGTGAACAGAGTGCCCCATGGTGGCGGTGGCGTTATGGTATGGGCAGGCATAAGCTACGGACAACGAACACAATAGCATTTTATCGATGGCAACTTGAATGTACAGAGATATCATGAACGAATTCCTAAGTCCCATTGTGAGGCCCATTTTTTTTTTTTTTACGCGTCTGTGACCAACAGATTCATATCGGTATTCCCAGTCGTGAAATCCATAGATTAGGGGCTAATACATGTATTTCAATTGACTGATTTCCTTATACGAACTGAAATTGCTGCATGTTGTGTTTATATTTTTGTTCAGTATACATTGATATTTGTTTGAGTTGTACAATAGTAGACCTAGCTGCATAAACTGTATGTATGCGAAAACATCTCTCTCACTCCCTATACTTCACAATATGTAGACTTATTCAACTACCAAAAACAGACTTATCGAGCTGAAGCAATCTATGTTGTGCATGCTATGGTGTGCGTTTTACAGTAGACCTAGCTACATAAGCTGTAGCCTTTCTCTCTCTCTCTCTCTCTCTCTCTCTCTCTTTCTTTCTCTATTTTTCTCATTTATTTGAGGCCAACTTTACACCAATATTGTCCTGGAGGCATACTTACACACCCAGTATCATTACATTATATGACTGAACTTTTTCAATATTAAATATTTTTTTTGCTTCTTTCTATTCTGTGACTGCATGAAATAGCAAACATAACGTGAATTCAGTGATGACATTACTTCGCCTTTGTTACTCCCTGATGAAACAGTAACATTCATACCGTAGTTAGGTGGTCTGTTGAAAATAGATTCCACGATCCGGACTAGAGCTAGCAGTGGCGTATAGCACCGCCCACCGGACAAAATGGCCTGTACAATAATATACTCTATGGTCATATTACAGTTTCAGAGTGGGATCTCTGCTAGTTTAAAAGTTATGGCCCATTTTATACAGGGGAAATTGGCACAGGAGTGTCGTGTCTGGACTGTCGTTAAATGTGAAGACTTATTTATATCAAATCAGTTCTCTAGGTTTAATTATTACGTGATTAAACAAATCATGTAAACATTAATTAACTAGGAAGTCAGGGCACCATGGAAAATGTTGAGATTACAAAGTCATAATTCTCCAAATATAACTCTTCAGATATTTTAATATCTGATCAATTAGTCTTCTATGAATTAATTATTAATTGCCTCATCAGTTCTCATTACTAACATCGTAAAATTCTTGGTTATCTGCAGGAATCCTAGTTTCCACAGTGAATCAGCAATACACAAATTGGCTTAATTATTTATTTACTAACTAACTAATCACGGAAATACATAACAAACCAACATTAGATATTGGTTACTAACAATGATAGAAAAGTGCCTAGTGGGCTAAGCCAATATGACAGCTTGATAGACAAAGGAACGGTGTGGGAACTGAGAGAGCGGGAAATAAATGGATTCACTACACACAGTGGATAATTGTACTCATGGACATGCTAATTCTGAAAGAAATTGCAATGTACATATTTATGCCCATATGTCATTGTTGTCTCTCCATGTTGGAATCCTAGATCATCCTGTAGAGTTCATCAGATTCTCTGGTAAACTTTCCCAGAAGTCACAATGTATTTTGTGGTTGTAAGTGGTTAGAATACAATTTGGAGTACCATTCAGTAATTTTCTCATAGGATAGATGCTTCGGCGGTTGTTGGTATTCTCAAACTAGGTTTACGTAATGTCTAGCTGCAGACTAGTAATTTGTGTCGTCTAAAATTTGCTCCTTCTTCTGTAGCGATCGATAGTCTCCGAGTTTAACCATTTCCAACCAACTACAGCTGTATGGTCTCCATGGCCTACAGAATTGTAGCCATTCCAACGTGGGGACTCTGTCCCGGCGTTCTCTGACTTCTTAACCATTCGAGACGTCCGCCTTACCATGGGTCTCTTTGGCATGAAATGTGAATTTCGTCACAGGTGGTTTTATACTCTGGAGTAGTGTCTATGCTCACGTGGGCGTGGCCATTGATTTGGTTAACTTTATATGAAAACCCATACTCTCATTTAGAAGGTTAACATCACATTACATCTTTTCCCAAATAGTTTCATGTTTATTAACATACGTTTCACAATATTTAGATGTAAACCTGACAGCTGGGACATTTACACTTTATGAGATACAGTTGTGTGGGTTTCCTGTCCTTCATGAGATCACCAAATGAAACACACCCGTCATAACTGTCCCTTAAGTGTCCACGGACCATTCCCACATTCTCAAAAATATAAATATAGTTTAGTTCTCCCATTTTGGGGATTAGGAGTTTTGAACAAAATAAGGTCTTTATTCTGGTAGACTCTCTCAATACTGCATGGCAGTTTCTACCAGGTATGTATGACCTGTCGTAAAGTTGATAGAGAGATCCTCCCCCCATGTTGCGTCATGACAGTAGACAATGTAACCAATGACAGCTTTCCTTTTACATCCTGCAAATCACCTCAGAGGGAAACCATTTTGAATCCATTTTCACATTCACTCTGTTGGTAATGCTTGCAAATTGGATCATAACTCTAAAGTAATAATGCCCATATATTATATTAGGTTCAACAATATATAGAAATATTTGACAAATCACACATTTTATATTTTTCAGTATTCATAAATTAATGTAAAAAAAATGTTTTTGAAATCAAAATGCTACAGAGCAAGCGGTTAAACTACATATGACACCAATGTTGGATTTTTAGCATCTACAGGTGAAACACTATAGAATTTTAAAGAAGGCCTGGGTAGGGCCAAAAATTTCATAAATATGCCAACTTTGATCAATTATTTCTCAATTATGTTTTTAGATACAAATGTTAAATATATGTCAACAATCCTTCCTCGAAAAGACTATTCCATGTATTACATTTAGCAGATAATAGGCTACATTTGAAACAGTGGACGGCTCATAATAATGGCCCGGAATGGAGCAAATGGAAACCATGTGTTTGATGTACAGTGCATTCGGGAAGTATTCAGACGCCTTAACTTTCAAATCAAATGTATTTGTCACATGCGCTGAATACAACAGGTGTAGACGTTACAATGAAATGCTTACTTACGAGCCCCTAATCAACAACGCAGATTAAAAATAAACGGATAAGAATAAGAAATGAAAGTAACAAGTAATTAAAAAGCAACAGTAAAATAACAATAGCGAGACTATATACATGGGGGTACTGGTACAGAGTCATTGTGCGGGGGCACCGGTTATTTGAGATAATATGTATATGTACGTTGAGTTATTAAAGTGACTATGCATAGATGATAACAACAGAGAGTAGCAGCGGTGTAAAAGAGGGGGAGAGGGGGAGGGTAATTCAAATAGTTTGGGCAGCCATTTTATTAGGAGTAGAAGCTGTTAAGAAGCCTCTTGGACCTAGACTTTGCTCTCCGGTAGCGCTTACCGTGTGGTAGCAGAGAAAAGTCTATGACTAGGGTGGCTGGAGTCTTTGACAATTTTTAGGGCCTTCCTCTGACACCGCCTGGTACAGAGGTCCTGGATGGCAGGAAGCTTTGCCCGGTGATGTACTAGGACGTTCGCACTACCCTCTGTAGTGCCTTGCGGTCGGAGGCCAAGCAGTTGCCATACCGGGCAGTGATGCAACCAGTCAGGATGCTCTCGATGGTGTGTACGGCCCTGTACATCACCGAGGCCAAGATCACAGATCTCTGCCTTTCCACATTTTGTTACATTACAGCCTTATTCTAAAATGTATTCAATCGTTTTTTTTCTACATACAATACCCCATAATGTCAAAGCAAAAACAAGTTATTCGATATTTTTGCTAATTTATAAAAATTCTAACTGAAATATCACATTTACATACATTTTCAGACCCTTTACTCAGTACTTTGTTGAAACACGTTTAGCAGCGATTACAGCGAATACGACTAACGTAACAAAATGTGGAAAAAGAGAAGGGGTCTGAATACTTTCCGAATGATACCGTTCCACTGATTCCGCTCCAGTCATAGCCTAGCCTAACGGGACAGGGATATCATATAATATAATTTTAATGAAATCACAAGTCCAATACAGCAAATGAAAGATAAACATCTTGTGAATCCAGCCATCTATTTCCGATTTTTTTAAATGTTTTACAGCGAAAACAACAATATGTATTTTCTATTAGCTAACCACAATAGCAAAAGACTCACGCATTTTCACCATTTTTCTACCGCATAGGTAGCTATCACAAAACCGACCAAATAGAGATTTAATTAGTCACTAACCAAGAAACAACTTCATCAGATGACAGTCTTATAACATGTTATACAATACATTTATGTTTTGTTCGAAAATGTGCATATTTGAGGTATAAATCATAGTTTTACATTGCAGCTACCATCAAAAATATCACCAAAGCAGCCAGAATAATTACAGAGAGCAATGTGAAATACCTAAATACTCATCATAAAACATTTATGAAAAATACATGGTGTACAGCAAATGAAAGATAAACATCTTGTGAATCCAGCCAATATTTCCGATTTTTTTAAGTGTTTTACAGCGAAAACACAATATAGCATTATATTAGCTTACCACAATAGCCAAACACACAAATGCATTTATTTAGCAGCAAAAGGTAGCGATCGCAAAAACCAGCAAAAGATATAAAATGAATGACTAACCTTGACCAACTTCATCAGATGACAGTCTTATACCATCAGGTTATACAATACACTTATGTTTTGTTCGAAAATGTGCATATTTAGAGCTGCAAACCGTGGTTATACATTGTGAATATGTAGCATCGATTCACCAGAATGTCCGGAGCTAGTTTGGACACTCACCTAATCTGACCAAAGAACTCATCATAAACTTTACTAAAAAATACATGTTGGACAGCAAATGAAAGATACACTGGTTCTTAATGCAACCGCCGTGTTAGATTTTTAAAAATAACTTTACCATAACAAACAGCTTACGTTATAGCGAGACAGTGCCCGCCAAAACGGCGGATAATAGGACTCAACATTTTACACAGAAATACGAAATAACATCATAAATTGTTCTTACTTTTGCTGAGCTTCCATCAGAATCTTGTACAAGGAGTCCTTGGTCAAGAATAAATCGTTMTTTGGTTTTAGAATGTCCTTTTCGCCTGTCGAATTCGCTCCACAAGGCTAGCCAATGTTGATGACGTTCCCAATTTCTCTCGACGCAGAYAACGGAAAACTCCAAAAGTCCCATTAAACGTTGAATAAACTGATGAAACTCGGTTGAAAAAACCTACTTTATGATGTTTTTCTAATATGTATCAAGTAAAAACAGAGCCGGAGATATTAGCCGTGTACACCGAACGCTTATCATAAGACAATATGGAGGTGCTTCCCGCGCCTAGGTAGAGAAAGGAAATTCTGGACACGTCATTCCAAGAGCTCTTGTTCGACCTCAGATCAAGCTAGACACCCCATTCCACCTTCCACTGCCTGTTGACATCTAGTGGAAGGCATATGAAGTGTATGAAGTAAATATTAGGCAATTGAATAGGCAGGCCCTGGAACAGAGCATCGTTTTCAGATTTTTCACTTCCTGTCTGGAAGTTTGCTGCAAAATGAGTTCTGTTTTACTCACAGATATAATTCAAACAGTTTTAGAAACTTGAGAGTGTTTTCTATCCAATAGTAATAATAATATGCATATTGTACGATCTAGAATAGAGTACGAGGCAGTTTAATTTGGGCATGATTTTTTCCAAAGTGGAAACAGCGCCCCCGTATTGACAAGAAGTTTTAAGGTGCCACCAACATTCTGTGATTTGGAAATATTCTTGTTGAAGCAATTTTTGGGTCTGCGTTACACAGCAGTGTGAAAGAATTGTCTTTAAACTTATACCCCAGAAGTGAATCATGTTTATTAGATGCTTCAAATAATACTTAAAGTTCAATGTCAGCTCTATTGTAACTGTGGGCCTTGCTGTTCACAGGAAACAGCACGTTCAGCATGACACAACGATTTGAAACATTATATAGAAATAAGCTATGTAGACCATGCATCTGTGACATGTAGAATAAGGAATCATGGCTCTGTTCATTACATTTCTATCTGCAACGTTCACCAACGTTTGTCTTCTGAAACGTGGTTCTGTTTACATTTTCCATTACAGTATATGGATAGAGGAAGTGGTTGGATGCAACACAGAGACCTCTAGTGGAGAATTACAATGCTACAGTATGGTTGTCAAGTTTAGAATTATATAATATAGTCAAAGATATGTATGTCATTACGTCTGAATGACAATTCTCTCTAATTGCAACGCAGTCTTTGCCTGAGTGTGTTGTGTGAAAGGAATATCCAGCATCAATGATATGCATAATATTTGTAGCTGAATCTATAGGAATTGAATGTACAATGCTGCTATAGGCTGAACTTCTTTTTTCCTCCTCTTGTAGGTGTCAGTGGGTGCTGTCCGTGCTTGAACAGGGCTATAGGGTGGTGCAACCGAATAGTAATGGCAAAGCAGAAACACACACAAGCAAATGTTGTGTGTTCTACTCAGGCAGAGTGCTGTGTGTATTCCTGTACTGCATCAGTGGTGTTGTGATTTAACACTTCAGGCCTCATTTTCCAATTAGGTGAATTCATTAGTGATGGATACAATGTGAAGCGGTCATTTGTTTCTGCTTTTGAAAAGTTTTCTTCCCGCTCCCAGCGATCGCTAACCACTTTAGCACACTCCATCCATCATTTTGTCAACGTTCTAATGTTCTAGCACCAAAACCAACTAGGAAATGAAAGAGGAACAAGGGACAAGCCGCTGGCTCTTTTCACCATATGCCAAATTACACATTTAGTGACTTAAACGTTGTACGACAGTTGTCGTATGACAATCACTTCTTTGACAAGTCAATACATTTTGAGGTAAATTAAGTCATTGGTCCCAATTATTTTTTGGATACACAGTTCACAATGCAGGAGTAGGCTACACAATGCAGGTACATTAGCATACAATATCTTAACATTCTATGTAGGCTAACTGTAAGTGACAAATGTATTAATAGCTAGCCTAGTCTGTTACGACGAGGTATCAGCATACAGTGTATGTTGATTATTGACTGTTTTTTTTAAGCATGAAATAAAACATTTTTTTTTCTAATTTCTCTCAAACTAATTTTTTAAAGGCCACCTATTGTTAATCAACCTCAAACATTTTTTTCTCTTTTAAATAAAAGCTCTGTTCATCCAAAACAAAACACTTCCCAGAATGCTTTCTGCCCCATTATTAACGACATCATGGAACATTAATTATGCTTTCAGAATGTCGGTCCACGATGGCAGGATAATGCTGCTGCCATCTGCCATTCTGCTTTTTGACCATGATTTATAAATATATTTACTTTTACCAGTTCTCCTTAAGTGCTTTCTTTTAACATGCACGGTATATTAATCATTTACCACAGAGGAATACTGTACCTTAAGGCTTAAAGGAATACATTTGCTTTGGCCTATGGAAGTTAAAAGGCTTTGTGGTTGGTTTAGACGCTGACGGAAGGCATTGACTGACAGCTTATGTGTGTTTTTGTAATGTAATATTTATATTGTGTCACATACCCATGCATCAGTCAATGGCTGTTGTTTCTGTGTAAGGTGTTTTTTGTCTGACAAGGTTAGGCAGTCAAGCAGTCAGGCAGGCAGGCAGGCCTTGGAATACAACCAAACCTTTGATTTTGCCCCGGAAATCAATTGAGTGCCCGTGAGTGAATTTTTAGTAATGACGTAAACACGGAATGAAAACAGATTATCATGTTATTGAAAGAAAGAGCTCAATGTTCTCAGTGCAACTGGATGAATGATCCTCAACGACCCCCCCCCCTCCCTGTACACACACACACAGACACACACAAACACAGAGACACACACACGTACAGTATGTATACTGTAGATATAAAGAGCCTACTGTATACAAAGTAAAGTGTATGGTTATCTGCCTATGTTAGGGATTCCCAAACTTTTTTGGCCCACGACCTCACTTTGATATCAGAAAATTCTCGCGACCCCAAGCATGTGATTAAAAAAAACATTTATTTGGGGCTATGGCAGTCAATTGAAAAACCTTCTAACAGTATTTCTTATTGTCTTTTCAACTTACCATCACATACGTTTAATGTGGGGCTATGACAGTCAATTGCAAATTAGTCTGACATAATGTCTCTTATCTCACCACCGCTAACGAGATAGATGTGCTTGATGCATTTCGCATCGGAGATTCTCAAAGTCATGGGGCGTGGTTGACAGTGTGCACCTCGTCTCTGCTGTCACATCCAACCTGGATTGATATTTGTTTTTAATGCAGGTGAGAGCACTGAATCCAACTTCACACAGATATGAGCTGGCAAAGAGTAGCATACCATGAGTTTCAAGATGCTTTTAAGACAACTGGGAAAAATACGAGGTCAAATCATGACGTCAGTGATCTTCAGGTCAGAAAGTCGGAGTTCCCAGTTATCCTGAACGCACTGAAGTTGGAAGTCAGAGATTTTCAAGTTCCCAGTTGTTGAACACGGCATTAAAGAGGGAGACGGCAGGGTATTCCCTTGAGTCAGGAGCCAGTGGCCCGTGAATGCGTTGTCTGCAGCATTCGGTCACATGACAGCTCGATCAGCTGTTCGATTTCACTTACCGGAATGTCAACTGAGCCAGGATCACAGTCAAACAGATTGGGAAGATGGTCCAAAAGTGCTATTCCAAGTGTTGGAGGTGAGCAGTCATCACTCGTTTGGGACACTTACTGATGCTGTTTTCTGTTATTTTCTTTTCATTACACAAAGTTAACCAAGTCTATTTTTCTACATCCATTGTGAATGACAACAGTGCTTCTCTCAATGCGAAAAATCTTTCCGACATCCTCTTTTGATAACCACCAAGCCTCGGACTGAAATAGAACATTGTCATGCTCTGATCCCATATTTCCACATAGTTTTGCAAACAGAGGTGGCGCAATGGATGACGTTTACAATCAAAGTTACCTGCTGCATCATATCTCCGAGTTCTGTGCTCAGCTCTTTTGCCGACAGTTGTCTCAGTGTATCATACTGTGCGTCCATATGGCAGAGGGAGACATAACTAGAGTGCAGAGGCATGCCGACCGTCCCGCCATAGATGGAGCACCATCTGTTCAAAAGCCCACCATTCAATCCCATATAGAATCTGTTTTTCGTCAATATAGCCACGCAGCGCACTGAACATCCCTTATGCAGTTTGATGCTTGGGAATCGTGAGGCAGAACAATATGTCCTCGTGAATAGCATCCCACAAAAAGTATAGCGAACAAAAGTCAATGCATGGGCATCTCGGCCCTCACAGCTAACGTCCATTTGGAGAGCATAAGCTGCTGAGTTTGAGTCATTCAGTCAGAGCATGAATTCTTCGTTTAACAGTGTTATCTGAAAAAAATATTGATGTGAGTTTCTGTGCCTCTGCCTTCCCTACACCTTGTTTTCACCATATCAATTGCGACCGGTATTATCAAAGTCTCTGCAATAGTGTGTAGTTTCATATCGTAGTGGGCCTAGCCATTCACCATGGGAAGTGCAACGGTCAAGTACTGACATTTCCAATGATCTAAGGGCGCTCTCTCGTAGAATTTTATGCTTTAGAATTGGATAATTTTCACCTCGATTTTTAAGGTTAACCACATTACAATGATTTTGAGATACAAAAACGATTATATAATATATATATTTTTTGTATATATATACAGTACCAGTCAAAAGTTTGGACACACCTACTCATTCAAGTTTTTTTTTTTTTTTTTTTTTACCTATTGTCCTACATTGTTTCATTTTTTAAAAACTATTTTCTACATAATAGTGAAGACATCAAAAACTATAAATAACACATATTGGAATCATGTAGTAACCAAAAAAGTGTTAAAACAAATCAAAATATATTTTACATTTGAGATTCTTCAAAGTTGCCACCCTTTGCCTTGATGACAGCTTTGCAACTCTTGGCATTCTCACAACCAGCTTCATGAGGTAGTCACCTGGAATGCATTTAATTTAACAGGTGTACCTTGTTAAAAGATAATTTGTGGAATTTCTTTCCTCCTTAATAATTATCCTCTCTGGACCACCCATCCCGGATCCAGGAATAACTGTCATCAGAAACGCTGACTAGCATAGCCTAGCCTAGCCGCCACAGGATATAATATAATTCATGAAATCACAAGTCCAATACAGCAAATGAAAGATAAACATCTTGTGTAACAGCCAACTGTCCGATTTTTAAAATGTTTTACAGCGAAAAAACAAACATATATTTATGTTAGCTCACCACCATATCCCAAAAACACAGCCATTTTTTCACAGCAAAGATAGCTTTCACAAAAACCCACAAATAGAGATAAAATTAATCCATAACCTTTGAAAACTTCATCAGATGACAGTCATATGACATCATGGTTATACAATACATTTATGTTTTGTTCGATTATGTGCATATTTTATAGCCAGAAATCGTGGTTTTACATTGGCGCCATGTTCAGAAATGGCTCCAAAATAGCGAAAGTAATTACAGATAGCCACGTGAAATACAGAAATACTCATCATAAACTTTGATGAAAGATATATGTTTAACATATAATTAAAGATACAACTGGTTCTTAATGCAACCGCTGTTTAGTAATTTAAAAATTACATTGAGTAAAAAGCACAGCATGCAATTATCTGAGACAGCGCTCAGCCATTCAGCCATGTTGGAGTCAACAGAAATACGAAATTACATCATAAATATTCCCTTACCTTTGATGATCTTTCATCAGAATGCAGTGCCAGGAATCCTAGTTCCACAATAAATCATTTTTTTGTTTTATAATGTCCATTACTTCTGTCGAATTAGCAACTTTGGCTAGCATGTGTAGTTCACGTGTACATAGAACTTTACGCTAATGAACGAAAACTTCAAAAAGTGATATTACAAATCGAATAAACTGGTCAAACTCAGTTGAGAATCAATCTTCAGGATGTTTTTCTCATATATATCCAATAACGTCCCAGACGGAGCATTTCTTCATGTCTATATAACTCATTGCAGACAAGGACATAACATTCCCAGTGTGTGTGGCCAAGAACTGGCAATATGCCTGACCTGTCACTCCAAAGGCTCTCATTCGGTCCCACATCAGGCTAGACMCTTCATTCCACGTTCTACTGCCTGTTGACATCTAGTGGAAGGCGTATGAAGTGCATACAGATCCATAAATATAAGACATTTAAATAGGCGATGCCTTTCACAGCGATCCTTTTCAGAATTTTCACTTCCTGTTTGGAAGTTTGCCTGCCATATGAGTTCTGTTTTACTCACAGACATCATTCAAACAGTTTTAGAAACTTCAGAGTGTTTTCTATCCAATAGTAATAATACTATGCATATCATATGATCTAGGACAGAGTACGAGGCCGTTTAATTTGGGCACAAATTCATCCAAAAGTGAAAATGTTGCCCCCTATCCCTAAGAATTAATGCATTTGAGCCAATCAGTTGTGTTGTGACAAGGTAGGGTTGGTATACAGTGACAAGGTAGGGTTGGTATACAGAAGATAGCCCTATTTGGTAAAAGACCAAGTCCATATTATGGCAAGAACAGCTCAAATAAGCAAAGAGAAATGACAGTCCATCATTACTTTAAGACATGTGTGCTATGAAAAGCCCACATCTGCATGTTTCCATACATTTTAAGACCTTTTAGAATTCAGAAAATCCGTAGATGCCACTTCAAGAACCCCACACGTAACTCAAAGGTTCTTAATCGGGCAAGAGTTCTCCGATGAACCTTAAGAGCTGAGGAAAAACCGTTTAAGAACCTTTTTTTCAGTGTAGGACAGCACTTCCATGCCATTTGTTTTGGTTGAGATAAGAGCTGGGATGTGTGTGCGTTCATGCACTAATTGCATACTGTAAAGGCTACAGTATGTGATCATCAAAATGCACTTTACACAAGTGATCATAGTAATGTACGTCAGGATCTTACTGTTTTAAGTCTTGTCTTGAGTTTAATATACAACAAATGAAATGCAAACAAAACAATGAATTAGGTTCGATAAAACATGCACATTTTGAAAGGAAGAAAACAACTTTTGAAGAAAGAAACACATTTTCTGTTTGTGGAGAGGGGTTGTGAGCAGGACAGCACAACACTGGGAATTTCACTAACATCGAGGGCAGACTTTTCAGCGGCAGCGAATTGAGTAGTGTCTCGTGGTCCCGTATTTGATGTAGACTTTCAATGCGATCTACAAGTTCTCAAATGTTGTGTGTCACACTGAAACAGGTAGCACAAGCAGGTACAGAGGAGAGGAGTTAGCGAGGCTGTCCACCAGTTGAGATTGTCATCCACCTGCAAAACAAAGTGAATAACAGAAGACAAACACAATTCTAAAAAGGCTGAACATGGACAGATACAGCAGTTTCTCAACTTAATCTAACTGTCACATTGTCGTTAAGACCACTTCGTTAAAAACAACAGACAAGGTCATTGTGGGTTAGCTAATTAACACAAGGGAGAGGAGTCACAAGGTAATGAACGGAGGCTCTTTGGCTTCACGCACCGCAGTATGATCTGTAACCAATGCACACACACACACGCATACATGCCATGCAGCTGCAGTAAGGTCAGACTAAGGGCAGATAGCGAGTGCTGAACAAAAATAAGAAGCGCAATTAGAGAGATGACTCATCCTGCTCTCATTTCAAGTTAAATTACACCTCGTAAAACACACTGTAAAACTTAAAAGTACTCATAATTGCATCACGATTTATTTATTAGCTCTGTGTGTGTGTGTGTGTGTGTGTGTGTGTGTGTGTGTGTGTGTGTGTGTGTGTGTGTGTGTGTGTGTGTGTGTGTGTGTGTGTGTGTGTGTGTGTGTGTGTGTGTGTGTGTGTGTGTGTGTGTGTGCGTTCTCTTATACACATCTAGATGTGTATAAGAGACAGGTGTGTGTGTGTGTGTGTGTGTGTGTGTGTGTGTGTGTGTGTGTGTGTGTGTGTGTGTGTGTGTGTGTGTGTGCACGCTGAAACACATCATCAGGTAGCCTAGCGGTTAAGAACATTGGGCCTGTTAACTGAAAGGTTGCTGGTTCAAATCCCAGAGCCGACTAGGTGAAAACTCCATCAAGGCACTTAGCCGTAATTGCTCCTGTAAGTTGTTCTGGAAAAGAGTATCTGTGAAATGACAATAAATGTAAAATATTTGTACAAAGCTTTCGACTCTGTCAATCACCATATTCTTATCGGCAGACTCAACAGCCTTGATTTCTCAAATGACTGCCTCGCCTGGTTCACCAACTACTTCTCAGACAGAGTTCAGTGTGTCAAATCGGAGGGCCTGTTGTCCGGACCTCTGGCAGTCTCTATGGGGGTACCACAGGGTTCAATTCTCGGGTCGACTCTTTTCTCTGTATATATCAACGATGTCGCTCTTGCTGCGGGTGATTCCCTGATCCACCTCTACGCAGACGACACCATTCTGTATACATCTGGCCCTTCTTTGGACACTGTGTTAACTAATCTCCAAACGAGCTTCAATGCCATACAACACTCCTTCCGTGGCCTCCAACTGCTCTTAAACGCTAGTAAAACCAAATGCATGCTTTTCAACCTTTCGATGCCCGCACCCGCCGCCGGGCCAGCATCACTACTCTGGACGGTTCTGACTTAGAATATGTGGACAACTACAAATACCTAGGTGTCTGGCTAGACTGTAAACTCTCCTTCCAGACTCGTATTAAACATCTCCAATCCAAAATGAAATCTAGAATCGGCTTCCTATTTCGCAACAAAGCCTCCTTCACTCACGCTGCCAAACATACCCTCGTAAAACTGACTATCCTACCGATCCTTGACTTCGGCGATGTCATTTACAAAATAGCTTCCAATACTCTACTCAGCAAACTGGATGCAGTCTATCACAGTGCCATCCGTTTTGTCACCAAAGCCCCTTATACCACCCACCACTGCGACCTGTATGCTCTAGTCGGCTTTCCCTCGTTACATATTCGTCGCCAGACCCACTGGCTCCAGGTCATCTATAAGTCTATGCTAGGTAATGCTCGGCCTTATCCCAGCTCACTGGTCACAAAAATCGCTGAAGCTGGAGACTTATATTTCCCTCACTAACTTTAAACATCAGCTAACCGATCGCTGCAGCTGTACATAGCCCATCTGTAAATAGCCCACCCAATCTACCTACTTCATCCCCATATTGTTTTTATTTACTTTTCTGCTCTTTTGCACACCAGTATTTCTACTTGCACATCACCATCTGCTCATCTATCACTCCAGTGTTAATTTGCTAAATTGTAATTACTTCGCTACTATGGCCTATTTATTACCTTACCACCTCACGCCATTTGCACACACTCTATATAGACTTTCAATTTTTTTCTATTGTGTTATTGACTGTACACTTGTTTATTCCATGTGTAACTCTGTTGTTGTTTGTGTCGCACTGCTTTGCTTTATCTTGGCCAGGTCGCAGTTGTAAATGAGAACGTGTTCTCAACTAGCCTACCTGGTTAAATGAAGGTGAAATAAAAAATAAAATAAAATAAACATAATTGTAAGTAGTATTCTAATAATTCATGTGAATGTGATAATACAATCATCTGTGCGCAGAGGTTGACAAGTAATGCCTAGGAATACAAATGTTAATGCTATGTAGTTTGAGAAAAGAGATATCTATGTAAAGAGCTGATGATTTTATGCATTTCGAACATTAGAACTGACTGAAAAGTTGCTGATGCTACGTGTCTGTGTGAATAATTTCTCATCTTTTCTCCCCTTTCAGGGGTATGACGCTATGTGTTTGTAGATGGACTGAGGTGAATAAACTTACAGCAGCTATGACTGGGGTCATTTTCTATTTGTTTTTGCAGTTCTCCAAATAGCATTTTAAAGTATTTTAATTGTATAGAAATGCTGTAAATGAACTTCCACTTTCAAAACATTTCATTCAGTCATTCTGATTAAGGTAGCATTTACATTTTTTACAATATAATACAGTCAGTTGTACGGTATTGTACTGTGTGTTATTACAGAGTACTTGCTTTAATACCATATTTAGAGAAAGTAGGTGTACTGTAAATGTGTACTGTAATATGAAATCATTGGCGACCCGTCATTCAGGGCAGGTCGTAGATGATCAGATACTCAACAAGAAGGTCTGATTTCGTTATTACTGAAACAGGACCGAAGTGTTAAATATAAAGATCCAGTCCATTTAAAAAATTGGAGGCCCCTTACACTTCAGGGTTGTGATGCTAAAATTCTAGTAAAGTGCATAGTGCGTAGAATTAAAAAGGTATTGCTGGATATTATTCATCATAATCAGACAGGTTTTTTACATGGACGATACATTGGAGATAATATAAGACAATTACTGGAAAAATTAGAACACTGACAAATTTGGGAAACCAGGCCTGGTATTCATAACTGACTTTGAAAAGGTTGTTGATAAAGTATTACTGGAATTAATTTATAAATGCCTATTTCAATTTTGGAGAATCTTGTATCGTTGAGTATAGGAAAAGAAGGGCGAAACATCGACGTGGCTGAAGTGGAGCGGGTTCGAGAGTTTCAAATTCCRTGGTGTCCACATCACCAACAKACTATCATGGTCCAAACACACCAATACAATTGTGAAGAGGGCACGACAACACCTTCTCCCCCTCAGCAGACTGAAAACATTTGGCATGGATCCCTAGATCCTCAAAAACTTCTACAGCTGCACCTTCGAGAGCATCCTGARCGGTTGCATCATCGCCTGGTATGGCAACTGCTCGCCATATAACCAGTTGACCAGTAAGGCGCTACAGAGGGTAATGCGTGCGGCCCAGTACATCACTGGGGCCAAGCTTCCTGACATCCATGACCTATATACTAGGCGTAGGAAGGCCCAAAGAAGCGGTACCGGAGCACAAAGTCTAGGACTTAAAAGCTGCRACCCCCAAGCCATAAGCCTGCTGAACAATTCCTCAAATTGCCACCCGGACTATTTACATTGGTGAATCAAATGTATAATAAGGCTGTAACGTAACAATGTGTGGAAAAAGTCAAGGTGTCTGAATACTTTCCGTAGGCACTGTACATARTGAATTGCATGGCCTTTAAAGGCACATTGACAAGTGTCCCATAAAATAAGGGCATCTGCTGTACCTATGTTATGTAGGAAAAAGTCAGTTATATATTTTTCTGTCCTGGTTAAAAACTAGTTGTCATCCATTAGGCTTTGATTACATTTCCAATATCCTCACCCACATGGAAATTCTGAGTAATGTACATGCCAATTATTTGATGTTCCGACTGCATTCTGTCACCTATCAACACTTTTTAAACTTTTGGTGCCAGCAGAATGACATAAGAAAGTAGTCAAGAAGACTAGCTTGACTGACCCAGCAACCTCTTTACAGTCTATGGGCCCTGGTCAAAAGTAGTGCACCATATGGGGCATAGGGTGCCATTTGGGATGCAGACCTTGGATTTCTGTTCTCGTGACATCTGCAACTCAGTACTACTACAGGCAGAGATGGGCAGTATTTCTGTTACATGTATTTCAAATATGTATATTCAATTACTTCTGAGTATTTTGTCATTTGTTTTTGATTTTTGATCTTGAAACACATTATTGTTTCAAGAAGTGACTGCGTCAGTCTTTTCTCAACTCTTAACCAAGAGACACTGGCATGCATAGTATTAATATAAGCCCTCTGATTACAATGAAGAGCAAGACGTGCCGTTCTGTTCTGGGCCAGCTGCAGCTTAACTAGGTCTTTCTTTGCAACACTTGACCATATGGCTGGACAATAGTCAAAACTAGAGCCTGGGCTGAACTACACTCCAATGTATTTTGTAAAAGTATACTTTCAATAGCGGTAATTTCCATTTTTAAAATACAAAATACTTTTCTGTACCAACCATTTTGTGGACCCCTTTCACCCTGCATTGGTATCAGAAGTCTGATGGTACTATGGTGTGATGAGTGTTTGCTAAATGAACTAAATATAAATATATATGTATTAACAATTGCAAAGCATATTCTAACCAATGCCTATAATAATACCCAGTGTGCTTTGCAGCTCATTTTGGTATGTTCATTTTCACATACATTTATATTTTGGTCATTTAGCAGACACTCTTATCCAGAGTGACTTACAGTCAGTCATTTAACTGAGGTAGATAAACAACAACATATCACAATCATAACAAGTACTGTAACAAATAACAAGTTACTGAGAATGTTGTTGCTGTTCTGTTCGACTACTTGTAAATATATTTCTGTATTTTAAAATATAAGTGTTCTGCACTTTATTTTGACACATTGATCATTATCATATTTTGTAATTGTATTTAGTAATTGCATTCTGTAATTTTTGCCCATCCCTGACTACAGATTCCTCATTCATTAAGTATGGATCTGCCCCTTTTTTTTCCATTTTCGCCTGAAATGGCATACTCAAATCTAACTGCCTGTAGCTCAGGCCCTGAAGCAAGGATATGCATATTCTTGGTACCATTTGAAAGGAAACACTTTGAAGTTTATGGAAATGTGAAAGGAATGTCGGAGAATATAACACAATAGATCTGGTAAAAGATAATAAAAAGAAAAAAACAACTGTTCTTTTGTATTTTTTTGTACCATCATCTTTGAAATGCAAGAGAAAGGCCATAATGTATTATTCCAGCCCAGGTGCGATAACATTTTGGCCAGCAGTCTATGTGCAAAGTTTTAGAGTGATCCAATTAACCATTGCATTTATGTTCAAAATGTTGTATCAAGACTGCCCAAATATGCCTAATTTGTTTATTAATAACTTTTTATGTTCAAAATTTTGCACTCTCCTCAAACAATAGCTGTCACGTTCTGACCATAGTTCCTTTTTTATGTCTTTATTTTGGTTTGGTCAGGGCGTGAGTTGGGGTGGGCATTCTATGTTGTTTTTCTATGTTTTCCATTTCTGTGTTTGGCCTAGTATGGTTCTCAATCAGAGGCAGCTGTCGATCGTTGTCTGATTGAGAATCATACTTAGGTAGCCTGTTTTCCCCATTTTGGTGGTGGGTGATTGTTTTCTGTTTTGTGCGTATTCCTTACAGAACTGTTTRGTTTTCGTTCTCGCTCTTTATTATTTTTGTCATTTCAGTGTTCAGTTTATTTTGTTTATTAAAATGAACACTTACCACGCTGCACCTTGGTCCTCTTCTCCTTCACCAGACGAAAGCCGTTACAATAGCATGGTATTATTTCACTGTAATGGCCAATGTAAATTGGACAGGGCAGTTAGATTAACAAGAATTTAAGCTTTCTACAAATATCAGATATGTCCATGTCCTGGGAAATGTTCTTGTTACTTACAACCTCATGCTAATCGCATTAGCCTACGTTAGGTCAACCGACTCGTGGAAGGGACACCGATCCCGAAGAAGTTTTAAACTTGAGCCTATGTCAATGCTGAATTGAATGTAATTTAGAAAACAAGTGTCATACGGTAGAGGCTGCTGAGTGGAGGACGACTCATAATAGTGTCTGGAACAGTGCAAATGGAAACCATGTGTTTGATGTATTTGATACCGTTCCACTGATTCCACTCCAGTCATTACCACGAGCCCGTCCTCCCCAATTAAGGTGTCACCAACCTCCTGTGGTGTCATAAGGCATTTTTTTCCTGCACAATTCATTTCTGATTTTAAAACTAATCATCTAGTTTTTCAAAAGTATCTGTAATCTGATTCAAATACTTTTGCTGGTAAAGTAACTGATAATGATAACAGTTTTTTTGTGTTCAGATAACATGTAGATTGAATAGATGTAATTAGTTACTCCCCAACCCAGCTAGTAAGTGTTTTTCTATTCATCATGGTTATATCACAAACTCGTCTCTAGTGGTGATTGTTAGATCTCAAGTAACTTTCCTCTTTACAGCCCATAAAATCAATGGACATATTTTCAGAACAGGTTAACAGAACTGTATTGATGCAATCATCCACAACCTTGAGCACAACAGAATTAGGTAATTAAGTCTGTCATTTCTTTAGCAATTTTCTCACAGCTTGAAACACTAGTCAATTATTCAAGACTGTCAACAGTATTTCCTGAATATCAACTTTGTACCATTAGGTTTTCTTGCGACTATGAATAAAAACAATCTAAAAGTTATTTGTTGTATTTTAAAGTTAGCTAACCATAAAAAAAATTGTGTGACATTCTGTCACTTCTTGAAAAGGCGCCTCAATACTCGACAGACAGCACTGTTGATTGCTTTCCCACCTCTCACGGGAGAGGACCCAAATTACCTTTAATCTCCCGGCGCGCCACTCAAAACAAGGACAAGTGTTCAAGTGGGCATGCTCTTGTCATCATTTTCATTTCAAGATTTGTTCTCTATTCTCTCTGTTTCAGCACCAAACAGTGAATACAAAGGACATGGGAAAAAAGGACATGGTTCATGTGAATTTATTATTTTTCTCATTTGACAAGAACCTCTTACACCTTTTCTCCCTTCAAAAGATCCAAAAACACAGGTTTAATCACGAAAATGAACAAATACTCCTCAATCAAGCAGGACCTTTGAATCTAACAAACTACCAGGGATGTTTAGTTATTTTGTTTGACAATAAAAAAACATTGGAATGCTAATTATCTTTGTTAAATGAAGCTCTTCATTGGCCGTCTGCTGCGTAATGTCAGTAGCCCACAGCTAACCTGACCGATCTCACTGGCCTATACCCCATCCCTTTCTATTACACACTCATGACATACTACCATCAGTAAGGTCAAGTGACACTCAAACTGGTTTCAGTTTAGTTACATTCCGGCTTTAGACTGGTGATATCATCTACTGTACAGTATATCAGGAATGGGCAACTTTGATCGGGGTGGGGGCCACAAAAAATCTGAACTCATCATGAGGGGCCGCAGTGGCTCGTGGGTCTGCGTACGCCCCCCCCCCCCCAACACACACACACATTGCGGGCAAAACATTTTTGTGGCCCCCCTCTTGACAACAGAGATAAATATTTTACGTTTTAGAGTTCATTTCATGCAATTCTACACATTTTGCCATGGGGTGGAGAGAAATGTTTGCTGTTTTTAATATGACATCGGAGTGAGACTGACAAACAAAATCAATGGGGGCCCCGCGGCCGGTAATTCCAACATGATAACAAGTTTAGATACTGTAGATACCACATTTTGAAACTACACCATGTAAGTTGAGACCCCGACTGGGTTAAAAAAMAAATAATGTTTTACATTTTTTCATTGATCCGAGTGTCTTCAAAAGGGGTTCCGCCAGTTGCCCATCCCTGATCGATATGAATGCAGCTGCCACTGTATTGAAGCTATTGGTCACAGTTTATCATAGTGCACTAGGCTTTAGTACGGGCGATAGGCTCAGTACACATCACTGCATTCTGTATCAGAAAGTAGGCTGGCCCTCTCTTAAGTCTCGTAGATCAATATATTGCTCTCTTTTTGTATATAAAGGCCTCTTGTGCAAACTTCTGACATTACTTGTTGTTAAATTACAGACATATGAGTCATCAGACCTGATCACAGGGATGGCTAACTCTGGAGATCTCTTTGGTTAGATAGATCGGTGTTGTATTTTTGCACCTTACATGTGGAATGATCTCCAGAACTCTCTAAAGTTGGATGTTTTGGTGCTGCTAGGGCCGTTCTGATGACTGGTTGATGATTTTTTACTGATGAATGTGTTTTTCTTGATTATGTTTTGTAAGTTACTTTCCTAAAATTGCTTGTAAATATTGTGTTTGTATTGCATTGGATTTGTACTCCCTGTACTCCCTGTTCACCCTCTCCCTAAATGTCAAAAAAACAAAAGAGCTGATTGTGGACTACAGGAGACAGCAGAGAGAGCACGCCCCCATCCACAGTGGAGGGGGTCAATAGCTTCAAGTTCCTCGGTGTGGAAATCACTGACAACCTGAAATGTTCCCTTCACACAGCGTGGTGAAGAAGGCGCAACAGTGCCTCTTCAACCTCAGGAGGCTGAAGAAATGTGGCTTGGCCCCTAAGACCCACACAAACTTCTACAGATGCACCATTGAAAGCATCCTGTACGGCAATTGCACTGTCCGCAACTGCAGGGCTCTCCAGGGGGTGGTGCGGACAGCCCAACACATCACCACGGCACGCTGCCAACCCTCCAGGACATCTACAGCCCAGCAAGGCCAGGACCTCAGCCACCCGAGCCTATTCACCCCGTTACCATATAGAAGGCGGAGTCAGTACCGGTGCCTCAAAGCTGGGACCAAGAGACTGAGCTTCTATCTCCAGGCCATCAGACTGTAAAACAGTCACCACTAGCCGGGTTCCACGAGTACCCTGCCCAGAACCTTAGTCTCTGTTCTAGCCAGCTATCACCCAGGACTCTACCCAAAACCTTAAAGACTACTGCCGTATGTACATAAAGTCATTGAACACAGGTCACTTTAATAATGTTTATATACTGTTTTACCCACTTTATATGTATATACTATATTCTAATCATGGCTCATCCAATATACAGTAACTACTGCTGTACAAACCTTGTCCATACTGTCTTTACACACCATTATATGCAGCTACAGGGCATTCGGAAAGTATTTAGACCCCTTGACTTTTTCCACATTTTGTTACGTCACAGTGTGGCTACCTTCAAGAATCTCAAATTTAACAGATGTTGATTTGTTTAACACTTTCTTTGTTACTACATGATTCCATGTGTGTTATTTCATAGTTTTGATGTCTTCACTATTATTCTACAATTTAGAAAACAGTTTTAAAAAACATGACTTTTGAATGAGTAGGTGTATCCAAACATTTGACTGGTACTGTATATTTATATTCTCTGACATTGCTCGTTCTGATTATTTTTCATAATGTTGTATTATTTGTTTTGGATTATGTGTGTGTTGTTGTTGTTGTTTTGCTAGGTATTTCTGCACTGTTGGAGATAGAAACACAAGCATTTAGCTAGGTATTACTGCACTGTTGGAGATGGAAACACAAGCATTTAACTAGGTATTACTGCACTGTTGGAGATGGAAACACAAGCATTTAGCTAGGTTTTACTGCACTGTTGGAGATGGAAACACAAGCATTTAGCTAGGTTTTACTGCACTGTTGGAGATGGAAACACAAGCATTTAGCTAGGTATTACTGCACTGTTGAGATGGAAACACAAGCATTTAGCTAGGTATTACTGCACTGTTGGAGATGGAAACACAAGCATTTAGCTAGGTTTTTACTGCACTGTTGGAGATGAAACACAAGCATTTAGCTAGGTTTACTGCACTGTTGGAGATGGAAACACAAGCATTTAGCTAGGTTTACTGCACTGTTGGAGATGGAAACACAAGCATTTAGCTAGGTATTAACTGCACTGTTGGAGATGGAAACACAAGCATTTAGCTAAGTTATTACTGCACTTTTAGAGCATAAAACAAGATTTAGCTAGTTTTTACTGCACTGTTGGAGATGGAAACACAAGCATTTAGCTAGGTTTTACTGCACTGTTGGAGATGGAAACACAAGCATTTAGCTAGGTATTACTGCACTGTTGGAGATGGAAACACAAGCATTTAGCTAAGTTATTACTGCACTTTTAGAGCTATAAATACAAGCATTTAGCTAGGTATTACTGCACTGTTGGAGCTAGAAACACAAGCATTTCTGTTGTACCTGCAATAACCATCTGCAGATTTGTGTTTGCGATCAATAAACTTTGATAAATATAGTGAATTTGTATGATTGTGTGCAGGGCTCCCTTGTAAAACAGGCCTTGTTCTTATGAGATAACTCTGTTTAAATACAGTTAAATGAAAACAGAAAAGGCGCCATTAACTGTGATATTGTTGAACCCTATAGATGTTGCTAGATGGCAATTGTTACAGGTAACTACTCCAATGATTATCATTCCATGCCATGCGTGTTTTACGTTATAGTTGTAGACCCCACAAGTCTGGTTCATCCTTGGGAGCAATTTCAAACGCCTGAAGGTACCACGTTCATTTGTACAAACAATAGTACGCAAGTATAAACACCATGGGACCATGCAGCCGTCATACTACTAAGGAAGGAGACGTGTTGTCTCCTAGAGATGACTGTACTTTGGCGCAAAAAGTGAAAAATCAATCCCAGAAAACAACAAAGGACCTTGTGAAGATGCTGGAGGAAACAGGTACAAAGGTTTCTATATCCACAGTAAAACGAGTCCTACATCGACATAACCTGAAAGGCCGCTCAGCAAGGAAGAAGCCACTGCTCCAAAACCGCCATAAAAAAGCCAGACTACGGTTTGCAACTGCACATGGGGACAAAGATCTTACTTTTTGGAGAAATGTCCTCTGGTCTGATGAAACAAAAATAGAACTGTTTGGCCATAATGACCATCGTTATGTTTGGAGGAAAATGGGGCACCTTGCAAGCCAAAGAACACCTTCCCAACCGTGAATCACGGAGGTGGCAACATCATGTTGTGGGGGTGCTTTGCTGCATGAGGACTTCCGGCGCCGGAAAGAGATGGCCGCCTCGCTTCGCGTTCCTTGGAAAATATGCAGTATTTTGCTTTTTTATGTGTTATTCTTACATCGGTACCCCAGGTAATCTTAGGTTTCATTACATACAGTCGGGAGGAACTACTGAATATACGATTAACGTCAACTCATCATCGTTCCTACCAGGAATATGACTTTCCCGAAACGGATCCAGTGTTTTGCCTTCCACCCAATACAATGGATCTGATCCCAGCGGCGACCCTGTGCGACGCCGTAAAAAGGGGCAAACGAGGCGGTCTCGTGGTCAGGCTTCGGAGACGGGCACATCGCGCTCCACTCCCTAGCATACTACTCGCCAATGTCCAGTCTCTTGACAATAAGGTTGATGAATCCGAGCACGGGTAGCATTCCAGAGAGACATCAGGATTGCAACGTGCTCTGCTTCACGGAAACATGGCTAACTCAAGAGACGCTAACGGAGTCGGTGCAGCCAGCTGGTTTCTTCATGCATCGCGCCGACAGAAACAAACATCTTTCTGGTAAGAAGAGGGGCGGGGGGTATGCCTTATGATTAACGAGACGTGGTGTGATCATCATACAACACACAGGAACTCAAGTCATTCTGTTCACCTGATCTAGAACTCCTCACAATCAAATGTCGACCGCATTATTCTACAACAAGGAAATTCTCTTCAATCATAATCACAGCCGTATATATTCCCCCCAAGCAGACACATCGATGGCCCTGAACAAACTTTCTTGACTCTTTGTAAACTGGAAACCACACACCCTGAGGCTGCATTCATCGTAGCTGGGGATTTTAACAAGGCTAATCTAAAAACAAACTCCCTAAATTCTATCAGCATATCGATTGTGCTACCAGGGCTGGGAAAACCCTAGATCATTGTTATATTAATTTCCGCGACGCATATAAGGCCCTCCCCGCCCCCCTTTCGGAAAAGCTGACCACGACTCCATTTTGTTGATTCCAGCCTACAAACAGAAACTAAAACAAAAGCTCCCGCGCTCAGGTCTGTTCAACGCTGGTCCGACCAATCTGAATCCACGCTTCAAGACTGCTTCGATCACGCGGATTGGAATATGTTCCGCATTGCGTCCAACAACAATATTGACGAATATGCTGATTCGGTGAGCGAGTTCATTAGGAAGTGCATTGACGATGTCGTACCCACAGCAACGATTAAAACATTCCCAAACCAGAAACCGTGGATTGACGGCAGCATTCGCGTGAAATGAAAGCACGAACCACTGCTTTTAACCAGGGCAAGGTGACCGGAAGCATGACCGAATACAAACAGTGTAGCTATTCTCTCCGCAAGGCAATCAAACAGGCTAAGTCCCAGTACAGAGACAAAATCGAGTCGCAATTCAACAGCTCAGACACAAGAGGTATGTGGCAGGGTCTACAGTCAATCACGGATTACAAAAGAAAACCAGCCCCGTCGCGGACCAGGATGTCTTGCTCCCAGACAGGCTAAACAACTTTTTTGCCCGCTTTGAGGACAATACAGTGCCACTGACACGCCCCCTACCAAACCTGCGGGCTCTCCTTCACTGCAGCCGAGGTGAGTAAAACATTTAAACGTGTTAACCCTCGCAAGGCTGCAGGCCCAGACGGCATTCCCAGCCGCGTCCTCAGAGCATGCGCAGACCAGCTGGCTGGTGTGTTTACGGACATATTCAATCAATCCTTATCCCAGTCTGCTGTTCCCAATGCTTCAAGAGGGCCACCATTGTTTCCTGTTCCCAAGAAAGCTAAGGTAACTGAGCTAAACGACTACCGCCCCGTAGCACTCACTTCCGTCATCATGAAGTGCTTTGAGAGACTAGTCAAGGACCATATCACCTCCACCCTACCGGACACCCTAGACCCACTCCAATTTGCTTACCGACCCAATAGGTCCACAGACGACGCAATCGCAACCACATGCACACTGCCCTAACCCATCTGGACAAGAGGAATACCCATGTGAGAATGCTGTTCATCGATTACAGCTCAGCATTTAACACCATAGTACCCTCCAAACTCGTCATCAAGCTCGAGACCCTGGGTTCAACCCGCCCTGTGCAACTGGGTCCTGGACTTCCTGACGGGCCGCCCCCAGGTGGTGAGGGTAGGTAACAACATCTCCACCCCGCTGATCCTCAACACTGGGGCCCCACAAGGGTGCGTTCTGAGCCCTCTCCTGTACTCCCTGTTCACCCACGACTGCGTGGCCATGCACGCCTCCAACTCAATCATCAAGTTTGCGGATGACACTACAGTGGTAGGCTTGATTACCAACAACGACGACGGCCTACAGGGAGGAGGTGAGGGCCCTCGGAGTGTGGTGTCAGGAAAATAACCTCACACTCAACGTCAACAAAACAAAGGAGAGATTGTGGACTTCAGGAAACAGCAGAGGGAGCACCCCTATCCACATCGACGGGTCAGTAGTGGAGAAGGTGGAAAGTTTTAAGTTCCTCGGTGTACACATCACGGACAAATTGAATTGGTCCACCCACACAGACAGCGTTGTGAAGAAGGCGCAGCAGCGCCTCTTCAACCTCAGGAGGCTGAAGAAATTCGCTTGTCACAAAAGCACTCACAAACTTCTACAGATGCACAATCGAGAGCATCCTGTCGGGCTGTATCACCGCCTGGTACGGCAACTGCTCCGCCACAACCGTAAGGCTCTCAGAGGGTAGTGAGGTCTGCAGAACGCACCACGGGGGCAAACTACCTGCCCTCCAGGACACCTACACCACCCGATGTCACAGGAAGGCCATAAAGATCATCAAGGACAACAACCACCCAAGCCACTGCCTGTTCACCCGCTATCATCCAGAAGCGAGGTCAGTACAGGTGCATCAAAGCAGGGACCGAGAGACTGAAAAACAGCTTCTATCTCAAGGCCATCAGACTGTTAAACAGCCCACCATAACATTTAGCGGCCGCTGCCAAATACTGACTCACTCAGCCACTTTAAAAATGGGAATTGATGGAATTATGTAAAAATGTACCACTAGCCACTTTAAACATGCCACTTAATATAATGTTTACATACCTACATTACCCTCTCATATGTATATACTGTACTCTATATCATCTACTGCATCTTGCCATCTTATGTAATACATGTACCACTAGCCACTTTAAACTATGCCACTTTATGTTCACATACCTACAGTACTCATCTCATATGTATATACCGTACTCTATACCATCTACTGCATCTTGCCATGCCGTTCTGTACACCACTCATTCATATATCTTTATGTACATATTCTTTATCCCTTTACACTTGTGTGTGTGTATAAGGTAGTAGTTGTGGAATTGTTAGGTTAGATTACTTGTTGGTTATTACTGCATTGTCGGAACTAGAAGCACAAGCATTTCGCTACACTCGCATTAACATCTGCTAACCATGTGTATGTGACTAATAAAATTTGATTTGATTTGATTTGACTGGTGCACTTCACAAAAATAGATGGCATCATGAGGCAGGAAAATTATGTGGATATATTGAAGCAACATCTCAAGACATTAGTCAGGAAGTTAAAGCTTGGTTGCAAATGGGTCTTCCAAATGGACAATGAGCCCAAGCATACTTCCAAAGTTGTGGCAAAATGGCTTAAGGACAACAAAGTCAAGGTATTGGAGTGGCCATCACAAAGACCTGACCTCCATCCTATAGAAAATGTGTGGGCAGAACTGAAAAAAACGTGTGCGAGCAAGGAGGCCTACAAACCTGACTCAGTTACAGCAGCTCTGTCAGGAGGAATGGACCAAAATTCATCCAACTTATTGTGGGAAGCTTGTGGAAGGTTACCCGAAATGTTTGACCCAAGTTAAAACAATTTGCCAAATACTAATTGAGTATATGTAAACTTCTGACCCACTGGAATGTGATGAAAGAAATAAAAGCTGAAATAAATCATTCTTCTTACTATTATTCTGACATTTCACATTCCTAAAATAAAGTGGTGATCCAAACTGACCTTAGACAGTGAATTTCTACTAGGATTAAATGTCAGGAATTGTGAAAACGGAGTTTAAAACTTGTTAAGGATAGGGGGCAGCATTTTCATGAAAGCGTGCCCAGAGTAAACTGCCTGTACTCAGTCCCAGTTGCTAATATATGCATATTATTAGTAGATTTGGATAGAAAACACTCTGAAGTTTCTAAAACTGTTTGAATGATGTCTGTGAGTATAACGGAACTCATATGGCAGTCAAAAACCTGAGAAAAATCCAACCAGGAAGTGGAAATCTGAGGTTTGTAGGTTTTCAACTCTTGGCCTATCGAATACACAGTGTCTATGGGGTCATTTTGTACATCCTAAGGCTTCCACTAGATGTCAACAGTCTTTAGAACCTTGTTTGATGCTTCTACTGTGAAGTGGGGCCGAATGAGAGGGGAATAAGTCAGAGGTCTGCCAGAATGCCTTGAGCTCGTGACGCTCGTTCAGTGAGAGCGAGCTCTGTTCCATTGCTTTTGAAGACAAAGGAATTCTCCGGTTGGAACATTATTGAAGATTTATGTTAAAAACATCCTAAAGATTGATTCTATACTTCGTTTGACATGTTTCTACGAACTGTAATATAACTTTTCGTCTGAACTTTTGCCTGGACCTGCCCACGCGTCGTGAGTTTAGATTGTGTACTGAACGCGCAAACCAAAGGGATTAATTTGGACATAAATGATGGATTTATGGAACAAATCAAACATTTATTGTGGAACTGGGATTCCTGGGAGTGCATTCTGATGAAGATCATCAAAGGTAAGTGAATATTTATAATGCTATTTCTGACTTATATTGACTCCAACATGGCGGATATCTTTTGGGGTTGTGTTGGTCTCTGAGCGCCGTACTCAGATTATTGCATGGTGTGCTTTTTCGGTAAAGTTTAAAAAAAATCTGACACAGCGGTTGCATTAAGGAGAAGTATATCTTTAAATTGTGAATAACACTTGTATCTTTTATCAATGTTTATTATGAGTATTTCTGTAAATTGATGTGCTCTGTGCAAATTCACGGGATATTTTGGAGGCAAACAAAATGTAAACTGAGTTTTTTTGGATATAAATATGAACTTGATCGAACGAAACATACATCTATTGTGTAACATGTTGTCCCGGGAGTGTCATCTGATGAAGAATATCAAAGGTTAGTGATACATTTTATCAATATTTCAGCTTTTTGTGACTCCTCTCTTTGGTTGGAAAATCGCTGTATGCTTTCTGTGACTAGTTGCTGACCTAACATAATGATATGTTCTGCTTTCGCCGAAAAGCTTTTTTGAAATCGAACACTGTGGTTGGATTAACGAGAATTTTATCGTTAAAATGGTGTCTAATACTTGTATGTTTGAGAAATTGAATTATGAGATTTCTGTTGATTGAATTAGGCGCCCTGCAATTTCATTGGCTGTTGGCGAGGGGTTCTGCTAGTGGYACGGGGTTCCGCCAGTCCTAGACAGGTTAAATGTATTTGGCTAAAGTATATGTACACTTCTGACTTCAACTCTAGCTACTGACCCTGGAACTGACTCTGTACACAGCTATTGACCCTGGAACTGACCCTGTATATAGCTACTGACCCTGGAACTGACCCTGCATATAGCTACTGTCACACCCTGATCAGTTTCACCTGTCCTTGTGATTGTCTCCACCCCCCTCCAGGTGTCGTTCATCTTCCCCATTATCCCTTGTGTATTTATACCTGTGTTCTGTTTGTCCTTCACCCATGTTTTTGTTCTCAGCTCCTACTTTCCCAGTCGCTTTTTCTCGCCCTCCTGGTTTTGACCCTTGCCTGTCCTGACTCTGAGCCCACCTGCCTAATTGTACTGACTGCCGTCCTGTACCTTTGCCCCACCTCTGGATTGTTGACCTCTGCCTACCCTGACCCTGAGCCTGCCTGCCATCTGTTATCGTTGCCTCACCTCTGGTTTACTGACCCCTGCCTGCCTTGTCTATTGCCTGCCCCTGTTGGAATATTAAACCATTGTCAATTCAACGTTTCTGCATCTGGGTCTTACCTTGATTCCTGATAGTATGAACTGGCCATGACTGACCCAGCAGACCCGGCCCAGCTGCGCAACGACATCTCCACCCAGGGAGCCACCATCGGTAGGCACGAGGAATTGCTTCATGGCTTTGTGGAGGGGGTCCAAACGTTAGCTAAACGCCATGACCGGGCATTGGACAGTTTGTTGGAGCAATTTCACTGGTTGTCTGGGAGGCTGCCTACCACAGTGATAAACCCACAGCTCCTCAGCCACTCAGCTGCTAGCAGTGCCGTCCCATCGGTCACTCCACCTTCTCGGGAGCCCCGCTTACCTCCACCGGAACGCTTCAATGGAGAGCCAAGCACCTGTCGGGCGTTCCTAACTCAGTGTGCCCTTGTCTTCGAGCTTCAGCCCTCCTCCTTCCCCTCGGATCGCTCTAAGATAGCCTTCCTCATCACGCTGATGTCCGGGAGGGCTTTCACCTGCGCTACTGCTGTGTGGAAGCAACAGCCGGCCATATGAGCTAGTCTGGAGGGGTTCGTGGGAGAAGTGAGGAAGGATTTTGATGCCTATTCTCTGGGCGAGAGGCCACCCAGAAGCTAATCCAGCTTCGGCAGGACTCCCGCTGTGTAGCTGATTATGCGGTGGATTTCCGCACGTTGGCAGTGGAGAGTGCTTGGAATCAAGAGGCACTGTTCAATATGTTTCTGCACAGCTTCTCGGGGAGAAGTTTCCTTGCAGGTGACCATGTTTGACAGAGGAAGAACAATGATTCCCAGCACCACCCTCCTTTTGAAGCTTCCAGTCTGTTATRCGAACTCAATCAGCATGACAGAGTGATCTCCAGCCTTGTCCTCGTCAACACTCACACCTGTGTTAACCTCTCTGGGATATGTGGGACGGTAGCGTCCAAACATTTCAAACTACTTTTGTAATACAACTTTAGGTATTTTTTAACTTGAATAATCGATAAAATTGAAGACTGGATGATCTGTGTTTAATACCGGAGGAAAACAATGTGTAGCATGCTTTCTGGTCACGCGCCACTAACAAKCAGTACACTTCACTGGAGCCTCATTCTGAACATGGCCACTTCTTAATTTCTCAAAGGAAAAACCTCAACCAATTTCTAAAGACTGTTGACATCCAGTGGAAGCGATAGGAACTGCAGGAAGGTCCCTTAGAATTCTAGATTCCCAATGAAAAGTCATTGAAAAGAGAGTGACCTCAAAAAAAAAAAATCTGAATGGTTTGTCCTCTGGGTTTTGCCTGCCAAATAAGTTCTGTTATAGTCACAGACATGATTCAAACAGTTTTAGAAACTTCAGAGTGTTTTCTATCCAATACTAATAATAATATACATATATTAGCATCTGGGACTGAGTAGGAGGCAGTTTACTCTGGGCACGCTTTTCATCCAAACGTGAAAATGCTGCCCCCTATCCTAGAGAAGTTAATGAGAGAATCACTGACATGATGTCAGCTGGTTCTTTTGTGGCAGGGCTGAAATGCAGTGGAAATGTTTTTCTGAGATTCAGTTCCTTTGCATGGCAAAGAGGGACTTTTCAATTAATTGCAATTCATCAGATCACTCTTCATAACATTCTGGAGTATATGCAAATTGCCATCATACAAACTGAGGCAGCATACTTTGTGAAAATTATTATTTGTGTCATTCTCGAAACTTTTGGCCATGACTGTACAGAGAGATCCTTGATCAAAACCTGCTCCAGAGCGCTCAATACCTCAGATTGGTGCAAAGGTGCACCTTCCAACAGGACAATGACCATAAGCACACAGCCAAGACAATGCAGCTGTGGCTTCGGGACAATTCTCTGAATGTCCTTGAGTGGCCCAGTCTGAGCCAGGACTTAAACCCAATCGAACATCTCTGAAGAGACCTGAAAATAGCTGTGCAGCTACGCTCCCCATCCAACCTGCTAGAGCTTGAGAGAATCTCTAGAGAAGAATGTGAGAAACTCCCCAAATACAGGTGTGCCAAGTTCGACGCGTCATACTCAAGAAGACTCAAGGCTGTAATCGCTGCCAAATGTGCTTCAACAAAGGACTGAGTAAAGGGTCTGAATAGTATGTAAAAGTAATATTTCTGTTTTTTGGTATATTTATAAATGACCAATTATCTCTTAAAACCTGTTTTTGCTTTGTCATGATGGGTTATTGTGTGTAGATTGATGAGGAAAAAAACTATTTAACAAAGTTTAGAATAAGGCTGCAGCCTAACAAAATGTCAAAAAAGTCAAGGGGTCTGAATACTTTCCGAAGGCACTCTAGATCTTTCTGACCCACATACCATGCTAATGAGTCCATACGGCAGGGTAGCCTCGTGATTAGAATCCCCGAGCTGACAAGGTACAAATCTGTCGATCTGCCCCTGAAAAAGGCAGTTAACCCACTGTTCCTAGGCCGTCATAGAAAATAAGAATTTGTTCTTAACTGACCTGCCTAGTTGAATAAAGGTAAAATAAAAAATAAAAACATTGAGTTGCAATCCATTGGTCTGTTTGGTTTAAGTTAGTTTTGGACATATTTATGTTAGTATCTTAATTGAATTATACTTTCTCAACCATTATCAAGGTAAACAATGGTTTGGACCTTATTAAAGTAGAATATTACCATTATGAATTTGGATGCCATAATTGGCTCTTGACTTGTGGGTGGATAATTTCGGTTTCATTGTGGGAATCAGGGGTATAGCTTACTGGATCATTTTCCATATCCTGAGTGCCAGTGGCCCTTTATTCATTATTTCTTGACAGACTATTCAAAGTTATAAAATTGTATCAGTCAAAAAATGTGATACACAGACCAGTCGGCTGACCTGAATAAAGGTGTGAAACTCTGTCCCTCCATTCAACTTCAGATAGCCCTAGATTGGTTTTCCAGCATCTTGATAAGGTGCATATATGTCATAATAAAATTCACACTGAACTCAATGCCCCACATGTGGAAAGGGTGTTGGACACTGTCTGGGAGTAGGTTGTTGTTTTTCACTAAATGTTCCCTATGTGAGGTAGATCAAGCCCACATTATAGAGACAATCAAGCACCCACTTGAACTTATGTAACATCCAAGACCGGAGCGGGTGCTACAACAAATTCTACCAACTACGCCAAATAAGGCATGATGCTGACATGACACCTCTTTACGTTAGGTTAGCCTTTCTAGGACACGCGTTCCGCTAGCGGAACCCCCCCCCCCCAACATTCCGCTGAAAAGGCAGCGTGAGAAATTCAAAAATATTTTGGGGAAATATTTAACTTTCACACATTAACAAGTCCAATACAGCAAATGAAAGATAAACATCTTGTTAATCTACCCACCGTGTCCGATTTTTAAAATGTTTTACAGCGAAAACACAACATATATTTATGTTAGCTCACCACCAAATCCCAAAAACACAGCCATTTTTTCCAGCCAAAGATAGCTTTCACAAAACCCAGAAATAGAGATAAAATGTATCACTAACCTTTGAACATCTTCATCAGATGACACTCATATGACATCATGTTACACAATACATTTATGTTTTGTTCGATAATGTGCATATTTATATCCACAAATCTCGGTTTACATTGGCGCCATGTTCAGAAATGCCTCCAAAATATCCGGAGTACTTACTGAAAGCCACGTCATATAACAGAAATACTCATCATAAACTTTGTTGAAAGATACATGTTTTACATATAATTAAAGATACACTGGTTCTTAATGCAACCGCTGTGTCAGATTTTAAAAAAAACTTTTATAAAAAGCACACCATGCAATAATCTGAGACGGCGCTCAGATAGAAGCAACATTTCTCCGCCATGTTGGAGTCAACAGAAATACGAAATTACATCATAAATATTCCCTTACCTTTGATGATCTTTCATCAGAATGCAGTGCCAGGAATCCTAGTTCCACAATAAATCGTTGTTTTGTTCGATAATGTCTATTACTTATGTTGAATTAGCAACTTTTGCTAGCATGTGTAGTTCACATGTCCAAACGATGGCGCCGGTCCAGGCGAACTCGGATGAAAACTTCAAAAAGTTATATTACAAGTCGAATAAACTGGTCAAACTTAGTTGAGAATCAATCTTCAGGATGTTGTTATCATATATATCCAATAACGTCCCAACCGGAGCATTTCTTCATGTCTGTAAAAGTAATGGCAGACATTGAGATCCCATGGCTAGCGTGCGTGACCAGGAACTGGCAATCTGCCAGACCAGTGACTGAAACACCTTCCATCCGGTCCCACATCACACTAGAGGCTTCATTCCACGTTCTACTGACTGTTGACATCTAGTGGAAGGCGTATGAAGTGCAAACAGATCCATAAATTACAGGGATTTGAATAGGGGATGACTTTCACCTCGACCCTTTTCAGAATTTTCACTTCCTGTTTGGAAGTTTGCCTGCCATATGAGTTCTGTTATACTCACAGACATAATTCAAACAGTTTTAGAAACTTCAGAGTGTTTTCTATCCAATATTAATAATAATATGCATATATTATCATCTGGGACAGAGTAGGAGGCCGTTCAATTTGGGCACCAATTAATCRAAAAGTGAAAATGCTGCCCCCTATCCCTAAAAAGCTTAGCCTTGCCTCATGTGTTAATACTACGCTAAGCAGCTACCTCTATACGTTAGCTATAGCTCATGCCTTAACTCTTTGGGCTAGGGGGCAGTATTTTGACGTCCGGATGAAAAGCGTGCCCAAAGTAAACTGCCTGTTACTCAGACCCAGAAGCTAGGATATGCATATAATTGATATATTTGGATAGAAAACACTCTACAGTTTCTAAAACGGTTAAAATAATGTCTGTGCGTATAACAGAACTGAAATGGCAGGCGAAACCCAGAGGACAAACCATCCTCCCCCCAAAAATTCAGCCTACCGCTATTTTCAATGGCTGTCAAGTTAAGCTTTATTTTGATGTATTACATGTATATTTTAATGAATGTTAAATATTTATAATTCTGTAGTTCGAATTTTGCGCTCTGCAGTTTCACTGGATGTTGTCGAGGTGTCCCGCTAGCGGCACGTCTAGCCGTAGCAGGTTTTAATACTGTGCTAAGCAGCTACCTCTATACGTTAGCTATAGCTCATGCCTTAATACTATGCTAAGCAGCTACCTCTATATGCTCTGGCTCTGAATTTATGCTACCCTGACTCTGAACAGCTCGTTACACACACATAATCAAACATGTTTTTTCTTGTGTAGATGTATAATTATAATTAGTATGCTTTGTTTAACTGATTGAACAACCTTTTTTCTATTTACAGTGCACTCCAAGAGTATTGGGACACTGCCACATTTTTTGTTGTTTTGGTTCTGTACTCCAGCACTTTGAATTTGAAATCATACAATTAGATTCAGGTTAAAGTGCAGACTTTGCAGCTTTAATATGAGGGTATTTTTCATCCATATTAGGTAAACCGTTTAGATATTACAGCATTTTTTGTACATAATCCCCCCCATTTTAGGGGACCAAAAGTATTGGGACAGATTCTCTTACATTTATATTAAAGTCAAATGTTTAGTATTTGGTCCCATATTCCTAGCACGTAATGATAACATCAAGCTTGTGACTCTACAAGCTTGTTGGTTGCATTTGCTATTTGTTTTGGTTGTGTTTCAGATGATTTTGTGCTCAATATAAATTCATGGTAAGTAATGAATTGTGTCATTATGGAGGATGATGAATGAGAAAGTTACAGACTCACAAATGTCATAGTCCCAAGACATGCTAACCTCTCACCATTACAATAATCATGGTAGCATCCACATTAATGTAGACGTGTATAGAAACATTATATTCTTACTTACAATAAAAGTGAATCCCAAATGACACAATACATGATTTACCATTCATTTCTATTAAGTCTGCACTTTAACCTCAGAGTCATTGTATCATTTCAAATGCAAAGTGCTGAAGTACAGAGCCAAAACAACATACAATGTGTCACTGCTCAAATCATTTTGGAGCTCACAGTATACTGTATTTGTATATTGGTTTTTGTTGTGTGATTTTCATATACACTGTAAGCCATTTTGGGCTTCCAACCTCACCTGCACACTTTTACTTTAAAACAAATCTTTACTCTTTTGTCTTTCACTTGTTTTCATTGGTGCGAATAAATAAATAAAAATAAAAACATTAAATTAACTCTGGCTCATGTGTTTTAGCAGGGCATATCCACCCTGTGAGGTTAAAGCCCAGAAGACAGGCTGGAAAATGACTGCAACTGAAGGAGTTAAGAGCAGCAGCAAAGGCCCGGCTCTGGGAAATACACCCAATAAAATCTTATTCGCAGTACCACACTGCATGGCTGTATGACTATACAGTAGCTGTAGCAGCTAGAAACAGCAGTTTTCACCTGTCATACTCATTACTCTCATCTGTCTGTAGCATCAGATCCACAACACGTCAATAAATGTTGGGGAGGATGGGATTCCCAACAATGTAATGAAATACTGTGGATGGTGTAAAATGCATTATGTTGATTATAGTAGGGTACAAAGTCATGGTTAGGATTAATGCTCTGTCTGGTCAAATGACCATTATATTTACTATATAATTGGATTAGAGCGTAACTTAAAAACAGGGTGCTAAAGTAATGACAGTATAAACCAAATTATATGTAATGTGATATTGTATAATTATTGATTGTACCACTTTTCACATTAGTTTAAAATGGGTGTGTTAATGCAAGAGAGAGAGAGAGAGAGAGAGACAGAAAGAGAGAAAGAGCACCTCTTGGGTGGTCTACCATTCCTGTCGCTGAGTTAGTCTTCATCATACATTCCCTACCTTTGTCTGATGACCATTGTAGACTAGCAGCAGAGCATATCAGAAGACATTTATAAACTGGGTGGTTCGAGCCCTGAATGCTGATTGGCTGACAGCCGTGGTATATCAGGCTTACATAACACTCCTGAAGTGAGGCCAGAAAAAGACTCAAGGTTGCTGCTTTTTAGCCGTCATTGTCGTTCCTCATCCCTCCCTTTAAAGAGATTGTTAAATACTGTTGTGCTTGGTACTCCCTCCGACACAACAACACACCCACACACACTCGCTCTTCTCCACCACCACCTGAAAGGGGTCTTTGTGGCCATAGGGCCCCCATCCGTTACCTGCTGACAGCCAAAGCATGACTGATGAGCTGCCTGAGGCGCCCCAGTATACTTTGTCAGCTGCTCATAATTTATACATCTTATCTCTGTCACGAACTAAAAACAGAGCAAGGCTTTATGGAAATGAAAACAGAGATTTGTTTAGACTCCAGCGTGTTCGAGTGAAGTGGAGTGATACCAGACCTGATTTCAAATACTATTCGACATCTTTCAAATACTTACAAAGCGTTAGAGCGTTTTCTCTAGCCTGCCTGGACTGTGGGATGGACAGGGTTGGCAGTTTTTGGGGGAATATTATATTGGTTCATTAAGCCAGGCAAACTCAACCAAGCCCTGAGAACAGATTTGAAACATTTGTTTGAACCCAGTATTTGTTTGAAAACAGTGTTTGAACCCAGATATGAGTGATATTTCTGATAGGTAGGGTTTCTGCAAAGTTAGCTCCCTTTATCTGGCTGACACTCGTTTCATTTTGCCAATTTTTACCCCAAGGCTTTGTTCCAACTGGCACTTTATTCCCTATATAGTGTGCTACTTTTTGGTCAAAGGTAGCACAGTATATAGTGAATAGGGTGCCATTGGGATGCAAACAATGTGTTTGTGATGGGGCTCTCCTCTGAGGCCAACCAGGGCTATGTCTGTTTATTCACTCTGGCTCTGTCTTCTTTCTAGCACAACCAGGGCTATGTCTGTTTATTCACTCTGACTCTGTCGTCTTTCTAGCACAACCAGGGCTATGTCTGTTTATTCACTCTGACTCTGTCGGCCTTTCTAGCACAACCAGGGCTATGTCTGTTTATTCACTCTGACTGTCGTCTTTCTAGCACTCAGGGGAAGTGGTGAAGACATGATACAGAAAGCTGGAGGTACAGCCAGACATACACCTGGTAATAATACATGACCTGTTGTCATGTGGGTTTAGCTTTAGTTAGTGATACTTGTTTTACATGGAGTATTTATGGTTAGGGTTTCAAAAGCATTCGGAAAATAAATGCAATGCAATCACAAACCATGTTGTAAGTGCAGTGAGATTTTAAAATGTATTACAAAACTTGTTAGTGTAATTACAAATGTAACTACACTGCAGTAAGGACCCTGCAAAGGAAAGTGTTACTTAATTCTGATATATTGAGAGGTTTTGGGAGAACCTTATTGCACCCACAGTACAACTGAACACGGGTGGTCCCATGTGGCTCAGTTGGTAGAGCATGGCGCTAGCAACGCCAGGGTTGTGGATTTGATTCCTACAGGGGACCAGTATGAAAAATGTATGCTCTCACTACTACTGTTAGTCGCTCTGGATAAGAACGTCTGCTAATGACTTAAATGTAAAAAAAATAATGTTGAAATAAATAGGTATATTGCACTGGTCATCCCCAAAGCCAACACTTCCTTCCGCCTTTCCTTTCAGTTCTCTGCTGCCAATGACTGGAACGAATTGCAAAAATCTCTGAAGCTGGAGACTTACATCTCCATCTCTAACTTTAAGCATCAGCTGTCAGAGCAGCTTACCGATCACTGTACCTGTACACAGCCAATCTCTAAATAGCACACCCAACTACCTCATCCCCATATTATTACTTATTCTCTTTTGCACCCCAGTACCTCTACTTTCACATCATCATCTGCACATCTATCACTCCAGTATTAATGCTAAATTGTAATTATTTTCGCCTCTATGGCCTATTTATTGCCTACCTCCCTACTCTTCTACATTTGCACACTGTACATAGATTTTTTTCTTTTCTTTTGTGTTAGTGACTGTACGTTTGTTTATGTGTAACTCTGTGTTGTTTTTGTCGCACTGCTTTGCTTTATCTTGGCCAGGTCACAGTTGTAAATGAGAACTTGCTCTCAACTGGCCTACCTGGTTAAATAAAGGTGAAAAAAACTGTAGCTCTATCTATCATCAGAGTTACAGCAAGTAACTGTTTAGCTCTATCATCAGTTACAGCAAGTAACTGTTTAGCTCTATCATCAGAGTTACATCAAGTAACTGTTTAGCTCTATCAGAGTTATACAGCAATTAAGTGTTTAGCTCTATCATCAGAGTTATACAGCAAGTAACTGCATGCTTTTCATGATCAGTAAACATCAATATACAGTGGGGAGAACAAGTATTTGGTACACTGCCGATTTTGCAGGTTTTCCTACTAACAAAGCATGTAGAGCATGCAAATTAATTACTTAAAAATCATACAATGTGATTTTCTGGATTTTTGTTTTAGATTCCGTCTCTCACAGTTGAAGTGTTCCTATGATAGAAATTACAGACCTCTACATGCTTTGTAAGTAGGAAAACCTGCAAAATCGGCAGTGTATCAAATACTTGTTCTCCCCACTGTATCATGTAATTTCAGATACAGTGCCCTCCGTAATTGGGACAGTGATTACTTTTTTCTTCTTTTAGCTCTATACTCCAAAAGTTTGAATTTGAAATCYAACAATAACTATGAGGTTACTGTCAGCTTTAATTTGAGAGTACATCCATCCGTATCAGGTGAACCATTTAGAAATTACAGAATTTTTTATACATTGTCCCCCCATTTTAGGGGACCAAAGAATTGGGACAAATTCACTTATGTGTATTAAAGTAGTAAAACATTATGTATTTGGTCCCATATTCCTAGCACGCAATGACTACATCAAGCCTCTAACTCTACAAATTTGTTTGATGCGTTTGCTGTTTGTTTAGGTTGTTTCCCAAAATAATCTGTAATTAACCGTTTTTTTTTGGTACAATTTGTTGAAAGCTCCAAAGCCTTCAGAAAGCCTTGGTTTCCCAACGCGTGTACTTCTAGAAGCATTAACAAAGACTTCCAAACTGGCAGTGACTACAGGGCAAAACAGACCCAAGACATGGAAAATGCTCAACCAGGTTTGAGACTTGCTGCCACTCCAAAATGTCAGCTATACACATTTAATTGTTGAGGCACTCAACCACAGATCAGTTAAATTGGTACAGCGCTCTCACTCACCGGTGCAGCAAATGCAGCCTCTTACAAGGCACGCCTCATAACACGATAATGAGCCTGAAACACAGTGGGGTGGATTTACAGTACCATTTGAAATACAGTATTTCTTTAAAGTAATGGACTGTTTTTTTAAACCAACGTTTCATTGGAATTTATGGTATCGTTTATCAGTTAAAATCACCCAGAGTGTATTGCAATATATGGCAATTTACTGTGAATAATGAATGCGTTACATTGCTTTTAGTTTTACTTTATAATAGTGTAAAAACAACGGTTCCTGTATAGAAAAAAAAAAACTGTGCTGGTAGTATGGGTAATATCTTTTGTACTGTTTGGGCTAGAATCAAACAATTTTCTTTGTAGCAATAGTTCAAAGATAACGGTCACGAATCTGTGTTCCGTTTGTTCACTATGGCACCCAGACGCTGCGGTACAGCGAAGTCTAATCATAACAAGATACCTTTTTGGGGGGACCAAAATAGTCTGTGCTTCATGCGTCTCACCCGTCAGCATGAGGTTGGCGCCTGAAACTGAACATTTGAATTTACAGTAGTCATAAGCTATTWCTGTAAAGAAATACAGAATGTGAGAGTCATTTTTACAGAAGTCTTCCAATTATAGTTAATAACAGTATTTTTTAGCATTTTACCCACAATGCAGTGCAATCTACAGCATTCATTCTGTAAAAAACATTTAAGGTATTTACTGTGCATTCTACAGTGTTTTACTGTTGAAATTACAGAAAAGTCCTACATTGTGTATAATATAATAGATAATCCAAAACAAACATAAACTTTGACCTTAAGAACAACCCAGACACAGACAGGTGTGTCTGCTCAGGTGAGGACAGATCATATTATCCACTTTTCTATACTCATCGATACATTTTCACATCACAGTTTAGCTTGTAATAAATACACCACAATGAGTATAGCCTATAGTGCCCCTCCATATTCAGAACTACATTGTAACTATCTGTATATCCACAAACAGACGTATGAATGTACTTCTGAGTATATATTGATTTCTAGGTTATAGTATACTAGATTTTCAGACGGGACTGTATACTAGCTTTTCAGACGAGGACTTGTCTGGTGTGTCTGTCTGTCTCCTATCCATCTAGCTCTGAGCTGGTGAACCAGCAGATATAATTTGCAGCAGTACATCATCATGTGGCTGTAACATTAGCTTGGAGAGACGACTCAGTCTTTGTTCTCTGTTAGGCTCACTTGGCGATGTCTGGCGGAGTGCTGAAAGATATGATTATCCCTAATGTCAATGCATAGCACCATCCCTGATAAGAGATTGCTTCACTAGAGTCCACCTCACTTATCTCTCTCTCTCTAGCTTTTTCTATGGAGGGTGGGATACGAAAGAGAGTTATTACTACCTGTAAATGCCAAAGTAAAGGAAACACTTGTGTAACTGAGGGATACAAAGTACATTGAAAGTAGGTGCTTCCACACAGGTGTGGTTCCTGAGTTAATTGAGCAATTAACATCCCATAATGCTTAGGGTCATGTATAAAAATGCCCAGTTGTGTATTATTTTGGCTACCATGGCTAGAAGATCTCAGTGAGTGACTTTGAAAGAGAGGTCTCAAAGTAGAATAGGGGGTTTAAAGTATTTGTGTGTGTGTGCGTGTGTCTCAGTGTGTGTCTCAGTGTGTGTCTCAGTCACCAGATCTCAAACCAATTGAACACTTATGGGAGATTCTGGAACGACGCTTGAGACAGTGTTCCATCACGATCAACAAAACACCAAATGATGGAATTTCTCACTGAAGAATGGTGTTGAATCCCTCCAAAAGAGTTCCAGACACTATGAATCTATGATAAGGTGTATTGAAGCTGTTATGGCTCGTGGTGGCCCAAAGCCCTATTAATTATGTTGGTGTTTCCTTTATTTTTGTTACTCGTAGCTAAATAACTTAAAAACACCATTGAAGTGTAAAATTCAACAAATTAGTGAATAAAAAGGTGATACTTGTCTGTGATTTACCATAACAAACTAATGTAAACTCTTTACTAGTGCGGATTGGCTGCATTGAGTGGTGGAGTGGAGGGAGAGAAGACCTGTAGTTGAAAAGCATGTGACTGTGAGTAAGCGAGGGGGTGGGGAATGATGGGGGTACCATCCCCCCTGAGCAGCCCAGTGATGAGGAGCAGTGTCTATCCTCAGATTAGGACCAGGAGATGAGAGGACGGAGACACAAGGGGGGCGAATGGGGCCATGAGGGGCCAGGGCCTGTGGAATGCCAGCTGCGAGACAGGCAATTCCCCCAACCCTCATCACACCACGTGCAACACACATCTCTCAGCACCTACTGTTCCACCAGCCAAAGCCCCCCTTGCTATTAAGTTGACAGAACTGTTCATATCCTGGGCTGGGATGATAGATATGTCATATCTCTGTTGAAAACCCTGTTTGTCTCTCCCAGGTGTATGAACTCCCTTCTTCTTTCTCCCCAGCGACGGTGCAGACAGACAGACAGTGCACATGGCACTTTTCGACACTCGGGGGAAGATAGTGATTTGGCATTAAGACATTATCAAAGGGGAGATCTTTCCCATGCAATTATGGTGGAAAATAAAGGTGATGAGCTGTGTCGCAACAAAGGAAAGCTTTGGATCAAAAGGGGTTTGGAACTGAGGCTGATTACAATAAAARGCAGCTAGCCTCCAGCTAGCTAGCACTTCAACCCAGTCTGTGAAATCCATGGCATTGTTTATAAACCAGTATGTAACTCAAACACAGAAACAAACATATCATTTTTCTAGACTGAATTCAATTCATACTGTATTATTTCAAGCCAACAATTGTTAGGCTAGTCCCTGTATGTGTGATGCTCTTTTACTGTATACTGGTGCAACTTAAAAAAGATAATCTGAATCTAGTGACTACGCTTAAACTATGTCCGAAAAACCAGCCCTTAGAGGCCTATTGGGGCAGGTAAGCAAGTTTTAGCACTAAAAGAGCAGCCTGCTCACAAGCCTGGTGTGGTTGTTCCTGTGGTTGTCAGAACATGTTGCTAATGAGTGTCCTCTCACAAAGCGGATAGGCTGTTTCATTTCTTATAAAGCGTGATTGTTCCCTGTAATCCAGACTGAGCACCACTTCTCTTTCATCTCCATAGAAGAGATTTAAAAAAATGGATTTGTCGTTCAGGCCGGGAGGCCCTATTCCACTCTTAGCTTCAGCCGGCTCAGCTCAACCCTCAGCTCTCTCTCTGTCTCAATGGGATTTACTGACCACTGTTATGACTAAGGGCTCTATTCAATCCGCATTGCGGAAGTTCAGCATGATTGAAGTTTAAAGGCAATGTTCCCGCATAGCGGAGAATGCATTTACGGTAAACATTGCATGTGTCTGAAATTACCTTTCAATTTCTATCGCTGAATATGTAACATTTCTGCTTTACAGATTGAATAGAGCCCTAATTCTCTGAACATTACAAGTTGGTGAGAGGTCATTATCGTTTCTGTTTCCTATGAGTGAGAATTAATTAAATATTTTATTTTTTCTTCTTAGCTTTTCTTCTTTGTCTTATTTTATTACCCCTTTTTTCTCCACAATTTCATGATTATGATCTTGTCCGATGACCTTCCCCTAACGACACTGGATCAATTGTGCGCCGCCCTATGGGACTTCTGGTCACAGCCGGTAATGACACAGCCTGGGATCGAACCCCCGTGTAACGATGTACGCTGAGAGTCGGGAAGCAAGTTCAGGGAGTGAATACATTTCATAAATAAACTACCACAACAAGAAACACGAACAGCTCAACAACATGACATAGAAACAGAAACAATGACACCTGGGGAAGAAACCAAAGGGAGTGACATATAAAGGGCAGGTAATCAAGGAGGTGATGGAGTCCAGGTGAGTGTCAATGTGCTAATGCGCGTAACGATGGTGACAGGTGTGCGCCATAACGAGCAGCCTGGTCGTATCAGGCATGTTTAATCAAACAATCAAAAGCCTCAGTCATATTTCTTCATACATTCTTAACCATCAGTCATTTACAATGGCAGAGCAGGGCTCTCATTCTTGTCAACATGTAGGCTAACATGTCATTACATGTTAGCCTACATGCTACACTACATGCTACAGTATTGTTATCTGAAGAAATTTCTATGAATCTTCTAGAATGTTTTGAAACTCCAACTGAAATTCCAACATGTCACTTCCTGTAACTCACAGCGAATAGGAAACCAGAGCCAGTGAAATAATGAATCAGGTTGATGGACAGAATTATAACCTGCTTGCTTTCCTAGCTACTTCTCCAATGAAGCACAGCAGCACACAGCTCCATCAGCTAGCCTAGCACCTCTGAACCGCTCCAGTGATTTAGCACCACACCAGGGGAGGACAGAGGACGGTGGTTATTGATTTTATTCACAGGAAGATGGTGGCTAATACTGGCTCATAGTCTTTACGCAGTAGAGCAATCACCTAGCATGTCTCCTTTAAAAGGGCGGAGAGAATTCACTGATGACTAAATAGTCTCTAATTTATGAATGACTAAAGATAATTGAGTTTCTATGAAAATAATAAACTCATTGAAATAGTTGTTTTCTGGGAGAGATCGACATGATATTCCACATGATGGGGTGCTTGCAACGTTCCTCTAAACATAGAGTTGTAAGTATTCCTCGCTTGGACAAAAAGCTCAAAGGAAATGTACAGCAGCAGATCAACTGAAAGTGACTTTTTCTTTTTCAAAAGTTGCTGGAGTTCCCTTACAGTTGCTTTAAGCAATAGAATCACCATTAATCCTCATTCAGTCTCTCTCTTGTCACTGTGAAATCTCCTCCTCACCCCTCAGTCAGAAAGAGAAAAGTCCTTCAGGGGCCTGATAGGTTGTGGACTGATGCTTAGCAACAGAATTCCAGTGCCCTAAGTAGCAGTAAGCTCCTCGCTGCACCCTTTGATGTGGCTGTCAAGCCAGATTTACATGGCTTTAACACATTGTCATCACGTCCAGATGTATAAGGGGATAAAAGAAAGTGGTGTTTACACTTTTTTCAGTTATAATTAAATGGTGTTCCTGATGATTATGATTCCTGAAGTGACGGGTGGGAGACGGAGCGTAGGGAGGAGGGGATTCATCCAGGGAGGTCTGACGGAAGAAAAGCTACATAGTGCAATTTCACCTACGGACATTTTAAGGATTTCTTTTTTATTCAAGAGCTTCTCCTCCATGAAAGATGTGAATATKTTTCACTTTCCACTCCAACAGGTGACAGACCAACAGTTAAATACGTTGTAAACCAAATAAGATTGTTGTAAGTTCACAGTGATTTCTGGAACTGTCAGCTATACATACAGTAGAAGCAGCTACACTAAAAGTTCCAATTCCAATAACTGTATTGATCTCCAGGGCTCCAAAAGCAGATCTGTCATATTAGTGAGTACAGATGTAGTGTCCCCATGGTGATACATTCTGATGCAATCGGATTAATTGCTGTGATAACTCAGAACAGATATATTAAGATATAAACACTCAGTCAGACATATGCCTTGAGGATGGTGTTGGAAAACAACCCTGAGCTTGATGATGTGAGTCATCTGGACACAAGTGCAAAGTGTCACAATCTGAAGCACCCTCATATGCTCTGATGACGATGTATTAGACAGCAATTAAGTTGAAAACAAGTACGATACTATTGGAACATAAGCGGAACCCATCATGCTAAAGAAGGATAAACACATGTCAGTAAACTTGAGGGAGGTATGAATTTTACATTACAAATCATCTGAGCGCAGAAGTTGAAATCTGGTGTTCAAGGTTCAGTACTTGGACCCCTTCTATTCTAACTTCCTAAACGTTAGAGTCGCTACAACGATAATTTCTCTCGGTTTGGCTAACAATACTAGTAATACATTTTATAAAGGAGTGTTAGAAAGAAGCATAATGAGAAATGTTGTTCTAGGGATCTAAAAGCTGAGCTTTTGATATGTAATCCATCCTCAATAATTTCTCTCTCAGTACCAAAAAACCTCTCCGTGGCCTTGTTGTATCTTAAGAGGTCCCTCTTAGCCTTTAAGATTCAGATCTAAAGGTCTTATTTCAAAGTGCTATTCGGTTCATGCATGTGATCCAAGGGACTGCTGCTATGAAACCATGTCCTTTGACTGGCTTACAATATCATCTCAACCACTGAAGAATGCATTCGATCTCCATGTGAGTGGGGCTACTTGTACCATTGAGGGCAATAGAGTTTTTAGGGAGGCCTTGGCTAAAACATTCAGATCTTACATATTGTCTTTTCTCTTTTACATCTTTTTGAAAACTTTCCTATACTAAATTCAAGTTCAAACAAATTATATCACTGTAATTTTGAAATAGTTTTGACCAAGACAGTATTATACACATATGAATTCAAACTCAAGCGGAGAAGACTGTGAAAGATGAAAAACTACACTTCAGCAAAATCAAACGAGAGAGCGACTGAGCGAGAGCAAGGGAAAGACAGACAGAGTGAGAGACAGAGAGAGAGACTGAGAGAGAGTGACTTAGAGATAAAGAGAGAGAGACCTATCAAAGACCTCTCTGATGAGAATAGGCTACCCGTCCTGTTGGGGGAGGACGCAGAGTGCTGTGGGTTGGCAGCGCACTACATTGCTGCCTGCCATAAGATGAGGGACAGTGTCTGACAGACCAACCAACCTGCACATGTCCTCTATGCTTATTGTTATTGTTCAAGGTATGGTTATTTTGACCCTTGATTATTGTTGTTCCTGTTGTCCCATTGACAATATTGGTTATTATTATTTTAATGATGTTAATATTGTAAATCTCCAGAGTAAGCTTTGGCAATATGTACATTGTTACGTCATGCCATAAAAGCAAATAGAATTGAATTGACAGAGAGAGACAGAGAGAGAGACTGAGACTGGGTGAGAGAGAGATGCTCAACATGCTCTGCTCACACCTACTGTGATGGTCTGGTCCTAAACCACACAAAAACAACACTAGACACTAAGGAACACAATCTCATCCTGGAAGATACATGTTCTGAGGTCATCTGGCTTTGGCCTAAAGAGCAGGAATTCAGACTTCTTCAAAGAAATTGGTAATACAGACATTGTCATCCTACAAGAAACATGGTATAAAGGAGACGGACCCACTGGTTCCGCTCTAGGTCATAGAGAGCATCCACCAAACTACCAGGGGTGAAGTAGGGAAGAGACTCAAGGGTATGCTCATTTGGTATAGAGCAGACCTAACCCACTCTATTAAATTAGTCAAATCAGGAACATTTTACATCTGGCTAGAAATGAATGACAAAATAATCTCAACAGAGAAGAATGTCCTCATGTGTGCTACTTATATCCCCCCAATGGAATCCCCTTTAACAGCTTCTCCATCCTAGAGGGGGCATGTACTAGTCTGTGGCGACCTAAATGAGAGAACTGGACAAGAACCCGACACCCTCAGCACACAGGGGGACAAACACCTACCTGGAGGTGAAAGCATTCCCTCGCCCATATGCCCCCCTAGACACAACTACGATAACATAACCAACAAAATCGGGTCACAACTCCTGCAGCTCTGTCAGATGCTAGTCATGTACAGTTGAAGTCGGAAGTTTACATACACTTAGGTTGGAGTCATTAAAACAAATTTTCAACCACTCCACAAATGCCATGTTAACAAACTATAGTTTTGGCAAGTCGGTTGGGACATCTACTTTGTGCATGACACAAGTACATTTTCCAACAATTGTTTACAGACAGATTATTTAACTTATCTGTATCACAATTCCAGTGGGTCAGAAGTTTACATACACTAAGTTGACTGTGCCTTTAAACAGCTTTTAAAATTCCATAAAATGATGTCATGGCTTTGGAAGCTTCTGATAGGCTAATTGACACCATTTGAGTCAATTGGAGGTGTACCTGTGGATGTATTTCAAGGCCTACCTTCAAACTCAGTGGCTCTTTGCTTGACATCATGGGAAAATCAAAAGAAATCAGCCATGACCTCAGAAAAAAAATTGTAGACCTCCCCAAGTCTGGTTCATCCTTGGGAGCAATTTCCAAATGCCTGAAGGTACCACGTTCATCTGTACAAACAATAGTACGCAAGTATAAACACCATGGGACCACGCAGTTGTCATACCGCTCAGGAGGGAGACGAGTTCTGTCTCCTAGAGATGAACGTACTTTTGTGCGAAAAGTGCAAATCAAACCCAGAACAACAGCAAAGGACCGTGTGAAGATGCTGGAGGAAACAGGTATAAAAGTATCTATATCCACAGTAAAACGAGTCCTATATCGACATAACCTGAAAGGCTGCTCAGCAAGGAAGAAGCTACTGCTCCTAAACTGCCATATAAAAGCCAGACTACGGTTTGCAACTGCACATGGGGACAAAGATCGTACTTTTTGGAGAAAAGTCCCCTGGTCTGATGAAACAACAATAGAACTGTTTGGCCATAATGACCGTCGTTATGTTTGGAGGAAAAAGGGGGGAGGCTTGCAAGCCGAAGAACACCATCCCAACCGTGATGCATGGGGGTGTCACGACTTCCTCCGAAGTTGGTCCCTCTCCTTGTTCGGCCGGCGTTTGGCGGTCGGCCACCTGTTTTCTAGCTGCCACCGGTCCACTTTTCATTTTCCATTTGTTTTGTCTTCATTGTACACACCTGGTTACCATTCCATAATTATATGTTCCTTATTTAACCCTCTGGTTCCCCATGGTTTTGTGCATGTTTGTAGTCTATACAGTACTACTGCCAAGAGAGGAGCTATAGGTGTACCTACAATAGGAGTCCCCTCGAAGCCTACCATTGACTATGTACAGTTGAAATCGGAAGTTTACATACACCTTAGCCAAATACATTTAAACTCAGTTTTTCACAATTCCTGACATTTAATCCTAGTAAAAATTCCCTGTCTTAGGTCAGTTGGGATCAGCACATATATTAAGAATGTGAAATGTCAGAATAAAAGTAGAGAGTATTTTTTATTTCAGCTTTTATTTCTTTCATCACATTCCAGTGGGTCAGAAGTTTACATACACTCAATTAGTATTTGGTAGCATTGCCTTCAAATTGTTTAACTGGGTCAAACATTTCGGTAGCCTTCCACAAGCTTCCCACAATAAGTTGGGTGAACTTTGGCTCATTCCTCCTGACAGGGCTGTTGTAACTGAGTCAGGTTTGTAGGCCTCTTGCTCGCACACGCCTTTTTCCAGTTCTGCCCACACATTTTCTATAGGATTGAGATCAGGGCTTTTGTGATGGCCACTCCAATACCTTAACTTTGTTGTCCTTAAGCCATTTTGTAACAACTTCGGAAGTATGCTTGGGGTCATTGTTCATTTGGAAGACCCATTTTGCGACCAGCTTTAACTTCCTGACTGATGTCTTGAGATGCTGCTTCAATATATCCACCTAATTTTCCTACACATGATGCCATCTGTTTTGTGAAGTGCAACCAGTCCAACCTGCAGCAAAGCAACCCCCACAACATGATGCTCCACCCTGTGCTTCACGGTTGGGATGGTGTTCTTCGGCTTGCAAGCCTCCCCTTTTTCCTCCAAACATAACGATGGTCATTATGGCCAAACAGTTCTATTGTTGTTTCATCAGACCAGAGGACATTTCTCCAAAAGTACGATCTCTGTCCCCATGTGCAGTTGCAAACCGTAGTCTGGTTTTCTTTATAGCGGTTTTGGAGCAGTGGCTTCCTCTTGCTGAGCAGCCTTTCAGGTTTGTCGACATAGGACTCGTTTTGCTGTGGATATAGATATTTTTGTACCTGTTCCTCCAGCAAGCATCTTCACACGGTCCTTTGCTGTTGTTCTGGGATTGATTTGCACTTTTCGCACAAAAGTACGCTCATCTCTAGGAGACAGAACGCGTCTCCTTCCTGAGCGATATGACGGCTGCGTGTCCCATGATGTTTACACTTGCGTACTATTGTTTGTACAGATGAACGTGGTACCTTCAGGCATTTSGAAATTMCTCCCAAGGATGAACCAGACTTGTGGAGGTCCACAATTGTTTTTCTGAGGTCTTGGCTGATTTATTTTTATTTTCCCATGATGTCAAGCAAAGAGGCACTGAGTTTGAAGGTAGGCCTTGAAATACATCCACAGATACATCTCCAATTGACTCAAATGAAGACAATTAGCCTAACATAAGCTTCTAAAGGCATGCCATAGTTTTCTGGAATTTTCCAAGCTGTTTAAAGGCACAGTCAACTTAGTGTATGTAACTTCTGACCCACTGGAATTGTGATACAGTGAATTATAAGTGAAATAATCTGTCTGGAAACAATTGTTAGAATCTTTTTTGCATCATGCACAAAGTAGATGTCCTAACCGACTTGCCAAAACTATAGTTTGTTAACAAGAAATTTGTGGAGTGGTTGAAAAACTAGTTTGAATGACTCCAACCTAAGTGTATGTAAACTTCCGACTTCAACTGTATATCAACAAATTGGCGAGGGCACTAGAGCAGTCTTCGGCACCCAGCCTCACCCTACTAGAATCTGAAGTCAAATTTCAACTTTTTGCTGATGATCTGGTACTTCTGTCCCCAACTTAGGTGGGCCTACACCAGCACCTAGATCTTCTGCACAGATTCTGTCAGATCTGGGCCATAAATCTCAGTAAGACAACAATAAGGTCCAGTTGCCACGACCACGAATACAAATTCCATCTAGACACTGTTTCCCTAGAGCACACCAAAAAACTATACATACCTCGGCCTAAATATCAGCACCACAGGTAACTTCCACAAAGCTCTGAATGATCTGAGAGACAAAGCAAGAAGGACCTTCTATGCCAACAAGAGGAACAATAAATTCGACATACCAATTAGGATCTGGWTAAAAATACTTGAATCAGTTATAGAACCCATTGCCCTTTATGGTTGTGAGGTCTGGGGTCCGCTCACCAACCAAGAATTGACAAAATGGTACAAACACCAAATTGAGACTCTGCATGCAGAATTCTGCAATAATATCCTCTGTGTACAACTTAAAACACCAAATAATGCATGCAGAGCCGAATTAGGCCGATACACCCTATCAAAATCCAGAAAAGAGCAGTTACATTTTACAACCACCTAAAATTAAGCAATTCCCAAACCTTCCATAACAAAACCATCTGTAACGATCTTCTTCATCTGAAGAACAGGAAAGATCAGACCAAAATGCAGCGTGGTACGTGTCCATGTTAAATTTATTATAACTGAACACTGAATACAAAATAACAAAAGTGAAACAACGAAAATCGAAACAGTCTTGAAAGGTGACACAACACAAAACAGGAAACAACTACCCACAAACACCAGGTGGGAAAAGGCTACCTAAGTTTGGTTCTCAATCAGAGGCAACGATAGACAGCTGCCTCTGATTGGGAACRATACCAGGCCAAACACATAGAAATACAAAACATAGGATGAAAAACATAGAATGCCCACCCCAACTCACGCCCTGACCAAACCAAAATAGAGACATAAAAAAGGAACTAAGGTCAGGATGTGACACCATCACTTATAGAGAGATGAACATGGAGAAGAGTCCCCTAAGCAAACTGGTCCTAAGCAAATACAAACAGAGCCCCAGGTCAGCAACACAATTCGACCCAACCAAGTCATGAGAAAACAAGAAATAATTACTTGACACATTGGAAAGACTTAACAAAAAAACTGAGCAAACTAGAATGCTATTTGGCCCTAAACAGAAAGTACACCGTGGCAGAATTCCTGACCACCGTGACTGACCCAAACTTAAGGAAAGATTTGACTATGTACAAACTCAGTGATGTCGTGTCTGGACTATCATTAAATGTGAAGACTTATTTATATTAAATCTGTTCTCCAGGTTTAATTATTATGTAAATTATTATGCGGTTATGGAACCCCTACCTGTCCCAGACCTGCTGTTTTCAACTCTTAATGATTGGCTATGAAAAGCCAACTGACATTTATTCCTGATTATTATTTGACCATGCTTGTCACTTATGAACATTTTGAAAATCTTGGCCATGTTCTGTTATAATCTCCACCCGGCACAAGCCAATGAAAGGACTGGCCACCCCTCATAGCCTGGTTCCTCTCTAGGTTTCTTCCTAGGTTTTGGCCTTTCTAGGGAGTTTTTCCTAGCCACCGTGCTTCTACACCTGATTGCTTGCTGTTTGGGGTTTTAGGCCTGGGTTTCTGTGACAGCACTTCGAGATATTAGCTGATGTACGAAGGGCTATATAAAATAAACTTGATTTGATTTGATTTGATGTAATTAAACGAATCATGTAAACATTAATTAACTAGGAAGTCGGGGCACTGAGATTTACAGAGTTATAATRTTCTGAATATAACTTCAGATATTTTAATTTCTGATCAATTACAGTCCTCTATTAATGAATTATTATTATTACCTCATCAGTTCTCATTACTGAACATCGCAAAACCTTGGATATCTGCACGAACCCTAGTTTCCATAATGAATCAGCAATATACAAATTGGCATAATTATTTTTTACTAACTAACCAAATAATCACAGAAATACATAACAAACAAACACTAGATATTGCTTACTAACAATGATAGAAACGTCCCTAGTGGGCTAAGCCGATATGACAGCTTGGTAGTCAAAGGAAAGGGGTGGGGACTGAGAAAGAGCGGGAAAGACAAAATGGATTCACTACACACAGTGGATAATTATAATAATTGAAATGCTAATCCTTTGCACATGAACGGCTGCTCATTCGAGAATAATTGCAATGTATATATTTACGCCCGTATGTTGTTGTTGTCTTCTCTGTTGGAATCCGGTCCATCTGCTGGAGAGTCAATCGACAGAAAGTCTCTGGTTGTGTTCATAATTGATACATCAGGCGTACCCATGGTTGTCGCATAGAATAGGTGTTTCGCTCTTATTTGCTCTTATTCTGTACTGATGCTAGTTTCAGAGTTTAACCATTTCCAGCCGTGTAGCCAAAACTACAGCTGTATGGTCTAAAGGTCTACAGAATTGTAGCCATTCCAACGTGGGGATTCTGTCCCGGCGTTCTCTGACTTAATATATATTTTGTAGGAACTGGGTTTTATACTCTGTGGAAAAAGGGGCAGTTCTATGATGCCTAATGTGACGTCTGGGCTCACAGGGGTGTGGCCACTGACTAGTTAATCTTTCTATGAAAATCCATACTCTCATTTAGAAGGTTAACATCACATTACATCTTTTCACCACAAATAGTTTCATGTTTAATCACATACGTTTCACAATATTTAGATGTAAACCTGACAGATGGGAAATGTACACTTTAAGTGATACAGTTATGTGTGTTTCCTGTCCTTCATGAGATCACCAAATGAAACACTCGTTATGACTGTCCCTTAAGTGTCCACGGACCATTCCCACATTCTCAAAAGTATAAATATTGTTTAATTCTCCCACTTTGGGGATTAGGAGTTTGGCCAAGTCTCTCTCTGTGTCCCACAGTCACACATTCCAATCTCAATACTACAGACCCAGAAGCAGAGTATTTACGACTTTCATAAACTGTGGAGAAAGAGAGAGAGGGGGGGGGATATGATACTCCCCCCAGGGCACTTCATGACAGTGAGTATAGCCTTGCTATTGAGAGAGGCCGTCGTAGGTAGACCTGGCTCTCAAGAGAAGACAGGCTGTGGGCACACTGCCCACAAAATGAGGTGGAACCTGAGTTGCACTTCCTAACCTCCTGCCAAATGTATGACCATATTAGAGACACATATTTCCCTCAGATTATACAGACCCACAAAAACAAATCCAATTTTGATAAACTCCCATATCTATTGGGTGAAATACCACAGTGTGCCATCACAGCAGCAAGATTTGTGACAAGAAAAGGGTAACCAGTGAAGAACAAACACCATTATAAATACAACCCATATGTATGTTTATTTATTTTCACTTTTGTACTTTAACTATTTGCACATCGTTACAACACTGTATATAGCCATAATATGATGTTTGAAATGTCACTATTCCTTTGGAACTTTTGTGAGAGTAATGTTAACTGTTACATTTTTATTGTTTATTTCACTTTTGTTTATTATCTATTTCACTTGCTTTGGCAATGTAAACATTTGTTTCCCATACCAATAAAGCCCTTTGAATTGAATTGAAAGCGAGAGAGCCAGGGAGAGAGACACACAGAGAGAGAGAGAGAGAGAGAGAGAGAGAGAGAGAGAGAGAGAGAGAGAGAGAGAGAGAGAGAGAGAGAGAGAGAGAGAGAGAGAGAGAGAGAGAGTGAGAGAGAGAAACAAAAACAATTTATATAGATGGGAAGAGCGGAGGGGAGGGAAAGAGTAGAGATATCGGGAGGCGGAAAAACAGAAAAAAAAAGACAAGAAATGAGGAGAGACAGAAAGAGAGAGAGAGAGAGAGAGAGAGAGAGAGAGAGAGAGAGAGAGAGAGAGAGAGAGAGAGAGACTGTGAGAGAGATAGAGAGAGACTGTGAGAGAGAGAGAGTGAGAGACTGTGAGAGACCAACAACACCAATTTTTTTTAATTACAAATTTGACCCAAATAATTATCATGGCATTTGTGTCGACAGCAACCTGGAAAAAATATTCTGTGCCATTATGAACAGCAGATTACTGTACTTTCTCAGTGAACACAATGTCCTGAGCAAAAGTGTAATTGGATTCCCACCAAATTATCGAACATCAGACCATATTTATAACTTACACACTCTAATTGATAACCATGTCAATCAAAACAAAACAAGCACATTCCCATGCTTTGTAGATTTCCAAAAAGGTCTTTTACTGAAATTAATTGAAAGTGGTCTGGGTGAAAAACCATACAGTACCAGTCAAATGTTTGGAAACACCTACTCATTCAAGGGTTTTTCTTAATTTTACTATTTTCTACATTGTAGAATAATAGTGGAGACCTAAACACTATGAAATAACACATATGGAGTCATGTAGTAACCAAAAAAGATTCTTCAAAGTATCCACCCTTTGCCTTGATGACAGCTTTTTACTGGCATTCTTGGCATTCTCTCAACCAGCTTAACCTGGAACGCTTCTCCAACAGTCTTGAAGGAGTTCCCACATATGCTGAGCACTTGTTAGCTACTTTTTCTTCACTCTGCGGTCCAACTCWTCCCAAACCATCTCAATTGAGTTGAGGTCGGGGGGATTGTGGAGGCCAGGTCATCTGATGCAGCACTCCATCACTCTGCTTCTTGGTCAACTAGCCCTTACACAGCCTGGAGGTGTGTTTTGGATCATTGTCCTGTTGAAAAACAAATGATAGTCCCACTAAGCGCAAACCAGATGGGATGGCATATAGCTGCAGAATGCTGTGGTAACCATGCTGGCTTATGGTAGAGAAATTAACATTCAATTCTCTGGCAACAGCTCTGGTGGACATTCCTGCAGTCAGCATAGCAATTGCATGCTCCCTCAAAACTTGAGACATCTGTGGCATTGTGTTTGTGTGACACAACTGCACCTCACTAAAAGGGATGTAAACAAATTTGTACACAACAATTTAGAGAAATATGCTTTTTGTGCATTTGGAAAATTTCTGGGATCTTTTATTTCAGCTCATGAAACATTGGACCATTACATTACATGTTGCATTTATATTTTTGTTCAGTATATATACAGTGCCTTCAGAAAGTATTCAGACCCCTTGACTTTTTCCATATTTTGTTACGTTACAGCGTTATTCTAAAATGGATTCAATCGTTTTTTCCCCTCATCAATCTACACACAATACCCCATAATGTCAAAGCAAAAACAGGTTATTAGAAATGTTTGCTAATTTATAAAAAATATAAAATATCCCATTTACATAAGTATTCAGACGCCAAAGTACTCAGTACTTTGTTGAAGCACCTTTGGCAGTGATTACAGCCTTAAGTCTTCTTGGGTATGACACTACAAGCTTGGCAAATCTGTATTTGGGGAGTTTCTCCCATTCTTCTTTGCAGATCCTCTCAAGCTCTGTCAGGTTGGGTGGGGAATGTTGCTGCACAGATATTTTCAAGTCTCTCCAGAGATGTTCGATCAGGTTCAAGTCCGAGCTGTGGCTGGGCCACTCAAGAACATTCAGAGACTTGACCCGAAGCCACTCCTGCGTTGTCTTGGCTGTGTGCTTAGGGTCATTGTCCTGTTGGAAGATTAACCTTCGCCCCAATCTGAGGTCCTGAGTGCTCTGGAGCACGCTTTCATCAAGGATCTCTCTGTACTTTGCTCCGTTCATCTTTCCCTCGATCCTGACTAGTCTCCCAGTCCCTGCCACTGTAAAACATCCCCACTGCGTGATGCTGCCACCGCCATGCTTCACCGTAGGGATGGTGGCAGGTTTCCTCCAGACATGACGCTTGGCATTCAGGCCAAAGCTATAAATTACTGAGGATTTTATTTATTTAATCCATATAGGTAACAAAATGTGGTAAAGTCAAGGGGTCTGAATACTTTCCGAAGGCACTGTAAATGAATTTGCCAAAGCAATCAACAGCCCCCGGTCTCACTCTTAATGACACACAAATCAAATGCGTCCTGTATGCAAATGACCTGGTACTGCTGTCCCCCCACAAAAGAGCCACAATTACATAATCTGCAACAGTTCTSTCAGACCTGGGCACTAACCGTCAATCTCAAAAATACAAACATTCTGATATTCCAGAAAAGGTCCAGATGTCAGGAAAACCAATACACATTTTTACTAGGCTCCACTCATATAGAACACACACACATAAATCTTGTTCCAAGATGGCGTAGCAGTCGGACGTCTGTTTTGTCTTGTCCCGTCCCGTCCCATGTATATATCGTTTTCTTTGTATGTATTTTGGATATATTTCTAATATTTTTAATCTCTATTTCCATCTACGGACTGAACATACTCTCCTGCAACCCGCCTCGCCCAATGTGGTACGGACTTGCTATTTTTTACACTTTAGAACCGGAACCCCCATTAGAAGTTAGCCAGCTAACTAGCTACTAGCTAGTAGTCAGTTAACCACTGCTAGCGGTCATCACCGTTAACGCAGACATCAGCCAGCCTCAGCCCGGTCAATTCCTGACAGTCTGCACAGCGCGATATCATCCCAGAGCATATCGGACTGCTTTTTCTCTACCAGATCTCTGGATTCGTACCGCAAGCTCTGAACCTTTACATCAGATCAACGCAGCTAGCTAGCTGCTATCCGAGTGGCTTCTCCTGGCTAACGCCTGTGTCCCGAAGCAAGCACCAGTTAGCCTAGAGCTAGCCTCGAGCTAGGCCCATCTCCCAGCTAGCCGAAGAGGTCCATCAGCCAATTCTTGGGCTACAATACCTATTTTGCCAATTGGCCTGGACCCTTTTACAGCCGAAACGGAGCCCCGCCGATCCATCACGACTGGTTTGCCAACGTATCCGTCCAAGGAGGTTTCAACAGGCTCTTCCGTTGCGATGTCCCCCGGAGGCCCATCTGCTAGCCTGCTAGCCACGGCCCGCTAGCTGTCTGAATCACCGTGTCTCCAGCTTGCCTAACTACTCACTGGACCCTATGATCACTCGGCTACACATGCTTCTCCCTAATGTCAATATGCCTTGTCTATTGCTGTTTTGGTTAGTGATTATTGTCTTATTTCACTATAGAGCCTCCAGCCCTGCTCAATATGCCTTAGCTAGCCCTTTTGTTCCACCCCCCACACATGCGGTGACCTCACCTGGCTTAAATGGTGCATCTAGAGACAAAACCTCTCTCATCGTCACTCAATGCCTAGGTTTCTCTCTACTGTACTCACATCATACCATACCCTTGTCTGTACAGTATGCCTTGAATCTATTAATCCGCGCCCAGATATCTGCTCCTTTTACTTTCTGTTCCGAACGCACTAGACAACCAGTTCTTATAGCCTTTAGCCGTACCCTTATCCTACTCCTCCTCTGTTCCTTTGGTGATGTAGAGGTTAACCCAGGCCCTGCAGCCCCCAGCACCACTCCCTTTCCCCAGGCGCTCTCATTTGTTGACTTCTGTAACCGTAAAATGCATGTTAATGTTKGAAGCCTCCTCCCTAAGTGTAACGGTGGTCCTCCTCCTCTTCAACCGAAAAGGAGGAGTATTGAGGGAACCAAGGCGCAGCGGGTTGTGAACACATAATATTTATTAAAGACAAGACGAAAACACGAACTTCACTATAAACTAACAAAACAACAAACGGAGTAGACAGACCTGAACGACGAACTTACATTAWACACGAGAACGCACGAACAGGGAAAATAGCCTACACATAAAAATGACGATGTACAACACAAACCGAACAGTCCCGTATGGTGCGACAAACACTGACACAGGAGACAACCACCCACCAACAAACATTGTGAACAGCCTACCTTAATATGACTCTCAATCAGAGGAAACGTCAAACACCTGCCTCTAATTGAGAGCCATACCAGGCAACCCAAAACCAACATAGGAACAGAAAACATAGAAATGCCCACCCAAACTCACGTCCTGACCAACTAACACATAAAACTAACAGAAAACAGGTCAGGAACGTGACACTAAGTTTGTTTTATTCACTGCTTTAGCACACTCCGCCAACCCGAATGTCCTAGACATGTCTGAATCCTGGCTTAGGAAGGCCACCAAAAATCCTGAAATTTCCATCCCTAACTATAACATTTTCCGACAAGATAGAACTGCCAAAGAGGGCGGATGTGCAATCTACTGCAGAGATAGCCTGCAGACTTCTGTCTTACTATCCAGGTCTGTGTCCAAACAATTTGAGCTTCTGCTTTTAAAAATCCACCTATCCAGAAACAAGTCTCTCACTGTTGCCGCTTGTTATAGACCCCCTTCAGCCCCCAGCTGTGCCCTGGACACCATATGTGAATTGACTGCCCCCCATCTATCTTCAGAGTTCGCACTGTTAGGTGACCTAAACTGGGACATGCTTAACACCCCAGCCGTCCTACAATCTCACACAAATTATCAAGGAACCTACCAGGTACAACCATAAATCCGTAACCATGGGCACCCTCTTAGATACCCTCATGACCAACTTGCCCTCTAAATACACCTCTACTGTCTTCAACCAGGATCTCAGTGATCACTGCCTCATTGCCTGTGTGCGTAATGGGTCCGTGGTCAAACGACCACCCCTCATCACTGTCAAACACTCGCTAAAACACTTCAGCGAGCAGCCTTTCTAATCGACCTGGCCCAGGTATCCTGGAAGGATATTGACCTCATCCCGTCAGTAGAGGATGACTGGTTGCTCTTTAAAAGTGCTTTCCTCGCCATCTTAAATAAGCACGCCCCATTKAAAAATTTAGAACTAAGAACAGATATAACCCTTGGTTCACCCCAGACTTGACTGCCCTTGACCAGCACAAAAACCTCTTGTGGCGTACTGCATTAGCATCGAATAGCCCCCGCAATATGCAACTTTTCAGGGAAGTCAGGAATCAGGAATACACTCAGTCAGTTAGGAAAGCTAAGAATAGGTTTTTCAAACAGAAATGTGCATCCTGTAGCACTAATTACAAAAAGTTTTGGGACACTCTAAAGTCCATGGAGAATAAGAGCACCTCCTCCCAGCTGCCCACCGCACTGAGGATAAGAAACACCACAAATGAATCTACAATAATTGAGAATGTCAATAAGCATTTTCCTGCGGCTGGCCATGCTACCCCTACGCCGGCTAACATCTCAGCACCCCCTGCAGCAACTTGATCAAGCCCCCCCCCCCCCCCGCTTCTCCTTCGCCAACTCCGACAGCTGATGTTCTGAAAGAGCTGCAAAATCTGATCCCTACAAATCAGCTGGGCTAGACAATCTGGGCCCTCTCTTTCTAAAATTATCCGCTGAAATTGGTGCAACCCCTATTACTAGCCTAATCAACCTCTCTTTTGTATCGTCTGAGATCCCCAAAGATAGGAAAGCTGCCACGGTCATACCCCTCTTCAAAGGGGGACCCAAACTGTTACAGACCTATATCCACTCTGCCCTGCCTTGCTAAAGTCTTCAAACCAACAGATCACCGACCATTTCGAATCCCATTGTACCTTCTCCACTATGCAATCTGGTTTCCGAGCTGGTCATGGGTGCACCTCAGCCACGCTCAAGGTCCTAAACGATATCACAACTGCCATCGATAAAAGACAGTACTGTGCAGCCGTCTTCATCGACCTGGCCAAGGCTTTCGACTCTGTCAATCACCGTATTCTTATCGGCAGAATCAATAGCCTTGGCTTCCCAAATGACTGCCTCGCCTGGTTCACCAACTACTTCTCAGACAGAGTTCAGTGTGTCAAATCAGAGGGCCTGTTGTCCGGACCTCTGGCAGTCTCTATGGGGGTGCCACAGGGTTCAATTCTCGGGCAGACTGTCTTCTCTGTATATATCAATGGTGTCGCTCTTGCTGCTGGTGATTCTCTGATCCACCTCTACGCAGACGACACCGTTCTGTATACATCTGGCCCTTCTTTGGACCAGAGAGAGAGAGAGAGACAGAAGAAAGAAAGAAAGAAAGAAAGAYAGAGAGAGAYYYAAMAAAWAAAAWAAAMAAKGWYKGWGAYAGAYAGAGAGAYYYAAGAAAGAAAGAAAGAAAGACAGAAAAAAAGAAAGAGTGAGAGAGATACAGTAATCGTTTAAAAACAAGTGACCCCCACTCCTATCATTACAAAGCTCTCAAATGTCAAGAGTTGGCCATAGACAATAGTCCCCATAGACAGCTGGTTTTGAGGCTCAGTTCACTAACCCCTACCAATCCAACAAAGCCCCAGGACAGCACTCAGAAAATCACACATTTTTCCCATAATGCACCATAATTCACAGTATGCTGCTGTAAATATACAGCAAAACAGGTAATTGTACAGCAGTGTAGCAGAATGCCATTGAGTCCCCATAATATATTGCTCTTTACAGTACTGCACTGTAATATAGAGTTACAGTAGCGAACTGTAAAAGTTTTGCTGTAAATTCACAGAAATGTGTTACACTGATGTGTGCACTTATTGTATGTTGCTCTGGAGTATCTGCTAAATAACTGAAATGTCAATTGTAAATGTTTTACATACAGATCTCATATTACTGTATTTAATTTTCTGTTATATTTGACTGTGTAAAACCTAGCAGTAGTACTTATTTATCTGAGAATGAGGCAGATATATACACTACATGACCAAAAGTATGTGGACACCTGCTCGTTGAACATCTCATTCCAAAATTCTGGGCATTAATATGGAGTTGGTCCCACCTTTGCTGCTATAACAGTCTCCACTCTTCTGGGAAGGCTTTCCACTAGATGTTGGAACATTGCTTCGGGGACTTGCTTCCATTCAGCCACAAGAGCATTAGTGAGGTCGGGCACTGATGTTGGGCGATTAGGCCTGGCTCGCCTTCACTGGAACTAAGTGGCCTAGCCAGAACCATGAAAAACAGCCATTATTCCTCCTCCACCAAACTTTACAGTTGCACTATGCATTGGGGCAGGTAGCGTTCTTCTGGCATCCAAACCAACATTATGATGGTGAAGATGGTGAAGCGTGATTCATCACTCCAGAGAATGTGTTTCTAGTGAGTCCAATGGTGTATGCTTTACCCCACTCCAGCCAAAGCTTGGCATTGCGCATGGGTGATTTTAGGCTTGTGTGCGGCTGCTCGGCCATGGAAACCCATTTCATGAAGCTCCCGAGGAAAGTTATTGTGCTGGCGTTGCTTCCAGAGGCATTTTGGAACTCGGTAGTGAGTGTTGCAACCGAGGACAGACGATTTCTACCCGCTACACTTCAGCACTAGGCGGTCCCGTTCTGTGAGCTTGTGTGGCCTACCACTTTGCGGCTAAGCCGTTGTTGCTCCTAGATGTTTCCACTTCACAATAACAGCACTTACAGTTGACCGGGGCAGCTCTAGTAGGGCAGAAATTTGATGAACTGACTTGTTGGCATCCTATGACGGTGCCACGTTGAAAGTCACTGAGCTCTTCAGTAAGGCCGTTCTACTGCCAATGTTTTGTCTATGGAGATTGCATGGCTGTGTGCTCGGTTTTATTAACCTGTCAACAACGGGTTTGGCTGAAGTAGCTGAATCCACAAATTTGAAGGGGTGTCCACATACTTTTGTATATATAGTGTAGCATTTAGCAAAAYAAACGATTATTTGTCTCTCTGAAATGAAACCATCAAGTGATAGATTTTCAACAAATACATGTCTGTCATTGAACAACCCCATGCCATAATTAGATATGAAAAAACACAAATCTCTTTCATAATTTTTTTAAACAATAAAAGCAAATTTACCAACATTTCTGAAAATGGATATGTAGCATTTTGGAATGAAACTCTTCAAACATGAAGTGGATAGTATTATAGTAATAATATTATATCGAATAGTATTTAAAACCAGCAGCCAAGGGGGGGGGGGGGACAGAGGAGGCCAGTGTCCAGTGGTGATTTTGCATCCTCTGACCCGTGGGTGGTAGTGTTAATAATGGGCCAACTAGGTAATGTTCATTATTGTGGACAAGCAGCAGGATTATGAGGGTCTTTGTGGGAGCATGAAGAGCGTCGGTTGGAAAAGGTCTGTAATCGGTGGGGCTGAGAGGAAATTAGGCCAGGCAGGTGGCACATCCCCTTTTAAAAAGGGGTACTTAGGAAATGAAAGCAAAACGCAAAGAGGATATTGAAATATGTAACCAGAAATTGTTGACTTTCTTGAGAGGTTATACTGTATATCCCAAATATCCACAGATGCAAAAACAAAGAAAGAACACAAAGAAAAAGCACTGGTAACAATTTATTAGGATAGTCCACCTGTAGATGCTCTTCAGACTATCAGTAACATTTCAGCTAACTATCTACTAACGCTTATCCTTACTCTAAACTTAAAACCCTTTCCCTAGTCCTAACCCTGACCTTAACTCTTACCCTAACCCTTATTCTAAACCCAACCCTAACCGTAACCTTAGCAAGCAGTTGCTTATCAACATATAGTTTGTTGATACTATGACCTATCCATACATTTTATATAGTAACATTTCTAAGCATTGTAAGCATTATTCATAAGCATTTGTAATAATGTATGAAGCATTTATACACATTTATAAAAATGTATAAACATTTATAATGGCTTATTCATCAAAGTAGTAATAAAGTCTTACTAGATATCTTATTCCTGCCTATTATAACCTTGTAAAGAAATCCAAATCGATCTCACTGCCTGATATCTATCTGTCTGCTAAATAACTGGTAATGAAGTGTACTCCACAACAAAATCAACAACCGGTAAATGTTGAATATGTCTAACACATTTCCATGTACATAACAAACAGCTAGCTTCTTAGTCAGCTGTGCTGGCTATCAGACTGCACTCTGGGAATAAGTACCAGTTGAGATGATTGGGTAGTAGTGACATGCCACCTGTTGGTTTGACTTCACATAGCAGCAAAACTTTAGGAGACGCATTAAACTGTTGCCTGACAATCTGATGATACAATGCTGTCATTATCATTCCAACAGATCATTACTTGTAGAACTGTATACTTCTCTTAGGTATGACTTAAATAATGTAATAATGTAAAGTATGTACAGCATGTAAAGTATGTACGTATGTACATAATGTAAAGTATGTACAGTATGTACAGTATGTACAGTATGTACAGTATGTACAGTATGTACAGTAAGTACAGTATTTACATTATACACAATGTGTAAAGTATGTACAGTATGTAAATAATGTAAATAATGTACAGTATGTTCAGTATGTAAAGTGTGTACAGTATGTCAAGTATGCACGGTATGTAAAGTATGTAAATCAGTATGGAAAGTATGTACAGTATGGCAAGAAGGTAACGTATGTAAAGTAAGTACAGTATGGAAAGTATGGAAAGTGTTTACAGTATGTACATATACAAAGTATCACTGTATGTAAAATATGTAAAGTATACATACATACAAAGTATACATACATACATTAAGTACTTTATATACTTTACATATTTTACATACTGTGATACTTTGTATACGTACATACTGTAAACACTTTCCATACTTTCCATACTGTACATACTGTACTTACTTTACATACTTTACCTTCTTGCCATACTGTACATACTTTCCATACTGATTTACATACTTTACATACCGTGCATCCTTTACATACAGATTGTAAAGTATGTAAAGTATGTACGGTATGTGCAGTATGTGAAGGATGTACCGTGTGTGAGTTATTACAGTACAGTCGTGGCCAAAAGTTTTGAGAATGACACAAATATACATTTTCACAAAGTTTGCTGCTTCTGTGTCTTTAGATATTTTTGTCAAATGTTACTATGGAATACTGAAGTATAATTACAAGCATTTCATAAGTGTCAAAGGCTTTTATTGACAATTACATGAAGTTGATGCAGATTCAATATTTGCAGTGTTGACCCATCTTTTTAAAGACCTCTGCAATCCGCCCTGGAAGGCTGTCAATTAACTTCTGGGCCACATCCTGACTGATGGCAGCCCATTCTTGCATAATCAATGTTTGGAGTTTGTCAGAATTTGTGGGTTTTTGTTTGTCCGCCCGCCTCTTGGGGATTGACCACAAGTTCTCAATGGGATTAAGGTCTGGGGAGTTTCCTGGCCATGGACAGAAAATATTGATGTTTTGTTCCCTGAGCCACTTAGTTATCACTTTTACCTTATGGCAAGGTGCTCCATCATGCTGGAAAAGGCATTGTTCATCACCAAACTGTTCCTGGATGGTTGGGAGAAGTTGCTCTCGGAGGATGTGTTGGTACCATTCTTTATTCATGGCTGTGTTCTTAGGCAAAATTGTGAGTGAGCCCACTCCCTTGGCTGAGAAGCAACCCCAGGCATGAATGGTCTCAGGATGCTTTACTGTTGGCATGACACAGGACTGATGGTAGCGCTCACCTTGTCTTCTCTGGACAAGCTTTTTTCCGGATGCCCCAAACAATCGGAAAGGGGATTCATCAGAGAAAATTACTTTACCCAGTCCTCAGCAGTCCAATCCCTGTACCTTTTGCAGAATATCTGTCCCTGATGTTTTTCCTGGAGAGAAGTGGCTTCTTTGCTGCTCTTCTTGACACCAGACCATCCTCCAAAGTCTTTGCCTCACTGTGCGTGCAGAGGCACTCACACCTGCCTGCTGCCATTCCTGAGCAAGCTCTGTACTAGTGGTGCCCCGATCCCACAGCTGAATCAACTTTAGGAGACGGTCCTGGCGCTTGCTGGACTTTCTTGGGAGCCCTGAGCCTTCTTCACAGCAATTGAACCACTCTCCTTGAAGTTCTTGATGATCCGGTTGATTTAGGTGCAATCTTACTGGCAGCAATATCCTTGTCTGTGAAGCCCTTTTTGTGCAAAGCAAAGATGACGGCACGTGTTTCCTTGCAGGTAACCCTGGTTGACAGAGGAAGAACAATGATTCAAAGCACCACCCTCCTTTTGAAGCTTCCAGTCTGTTATTCGAACTCAATCAGCATGACAGAGTGATCTCCAGCCTTGTCCTCGTCAACACTCACACCTGTGTTAATGAGTGATGTCAGCTGGTCCTTTTGTGGCATGGCTGAAATGCAGTGGAAATGTTTTTTTGTGATTCAGTTAATTTGAATGGCAAAGAAGGACTTTGCAATTAATTGCAATTCATCTGATCACTCTTCATAACATTCTGGAGTATATGCAAATTGCCATCATACAAACTGAGGCTTTTGAAAATTAATATTTGTGTCATTCTCAAAACTTTTGGCCGCGACTGTATCTAAAATATGTACCTTTTGTAAAGTATGTACCATATTAAAGTGTTACAGTATGCACAGTATGTAAAGTATGTAAGGTATTTACAGTATGTACAGTATGTACAGCATTCAGTTATTTACATTCTTCATAGTATAATAGTTTTTATTCCTGGCATTGATCCTTGCCTTTAACATTACAAACCCTGTAGTATTTCAGACTATAACAGAGGATATCTTTGTTAATTTTCAATATATCACCTCACCCAGGTTGTTGCTGTAAATGAGAATGTGTCCTCAGTCAACTTACCTGGTAAAACAAGGGTAAAGTAAAAAATAAACCTTCAGTGTAGCTCTAGGACCTGCTCTAGCAGGGAATTGAATATGATGATTCCATTTTAATATATGATGAAGATTTTCTGCACCTCTATTGAACATATTATAGCTGCATGTGGTACGATATTTGTTTAGTAAATGGCACTTAGGAGCATACAGCCACTGGAGGAAGGCTCCTCTCAATAGCCAATTTTCATTAGCCCACACCAGAGAATTTCTACTTTTCCTTATTTGCTCTCTTTCTCTCTCTTTGCTCTCGCACCCCCTCTCTCTTTGCTCTCGCTRTCTCTCTCTCTTTGCTCTCGCTCTCTCTTTGCTCTCGCTCTCTCTCTCTTTGCTTTCGCTCTCTCTCTCTCTTTGCTCTCGCTCTCTCTCTCTTTGCTCTGGCTCTCTCTCTCTTTTTTTGCTCTCGTTCTGCTCTCTCTCTTTGCTCTCTCTCTCTTTGCTCTCTCTCTCCTCTCTTCTCTCTCTTCTCTTTTTTCTTTCTTCTTTGCTCTATCTCTCTCTTTGCTCTCGCTCTCTCTCTCTTTTGCTCTCGCTCTTCTCTCTTTGCTCTGCTCCTCTCTCTCTCTTTGCTCTCTCTCTACTCTCTCTCTCTTTCTTTGCTCTCGCTCTTTCTCTTTTTCTCTCTCTCTTTGCTCTCGCTCTCTCTTCTATCTCTCTTTGCTCTCGCTCTCTCTCTCTCTTTGCTCTCTCTTCTTTGCTCTCTCTCTCTCTCTTTGCTCTCTCTCTCTGTCTCTCTCTCTCTCTCTCTCTCTCTCTCTCTGCTCTCTCTCTCTCAAATAGCAAGCAGTGGACATGAAGGCACTTAATGCATTTGAGCCAATCAGTTGTGTTGTGACAAGGTAGGGTTGGTATACAGAAGACAGCCTTATTTGGTAAAAGACCAAGTCCATATTATGACAAGAACAGCTCAAATAAGCAAAGACAAATGACAGTCTATCATTACTTTAGACATGAAGGTCAATCAATCCCAAAAATTTCAGGAACTTGAACGTTTCTTTAAGTGCAGTCGGAAGCCATCAAGCGCTATGATGAAACTGGCTCTCATATGCACATTTGTGGCCTGCTGGAGGTCATTTTGCAGGGATCTGGCAGTGCTCCTCCTTGCACAAAGGCGGAGGTAGCGTCCTGCTGGCTGGGTTGTTGCCTCCTACGGCCTCATCCACGTCTCCTTGATGTACTGGTCTGTCTCCTGGTAGCGCTCCATGCTCTGGACACTACGCTGACAGACACAGCAAACCTTCTTGCCACAGCTCGCATTGATGTGCCATCCTGGATGAGCTGCACTACCTGAGCCACTTTGTGTGGTTGTAGACTCCGTCTCATGCTACCACTAGAGTGAAAGCACCGCCAGCATTCAAAAGTGACCAAAACATCAGCCAGGAAGCATAGGATGAGAAGTGGTCTGTGGTCACCACCTGCAGAACCACTCCTTTAATTGGGGGTGTCTTGCTAATTGCCTATAATTTCCACCTTTTGTCTATTCCATTTGCACAACAGCATGTGAAATTTATTGTCAATCAGTGTTGCTTCCTAAGTGGACAGTGTGATTTCACAGAKGTGTGATTGACTTGGAGTTACATTGTGTTGTTTAAGTGTTCCCTTTATTTTTTTGAGCAGTGTATATACTTTTTGGGGGAACTCAGTCAGGGTCTCAACTTACTGTTGAGCATTAGAATAATAGAATACACAAGGTCCAATTTCGAAATTCGGTTGTGCATCAGCAGGTGACTCAATTAGCCCATGTCAGAATMTTATTAGTCTAGCAGTTAGTCTAGCAGCCAGTAAGCATGGTCAAATGATCAGTTATCATATTAAAAATGGCAAACATGTACCTCCATCCTATGAATTGCAAGAAATTAGCTGTAAAACTGCTATTTTTTCTCTCCGCCCTGTCGGGAAATGAGTAGAATTGCATCAAATTTGTTATAAAATGGCTAAATCTTTTCTCCACCCCATGGCAAAATGTGTAGATTCCAGTGGCAGTCACTGCCGTTCATGATGAGGGAGGACGATTTTTCTTACATGAGCAAGGACTTATTTCTATTACAGCATGTTGGATGACTGTCATTCATATTCCATTGCTCCATTGCTTCCACTGCTACATGATACTCAAATTTTCCCTATACCCATCATGAGTTTGCTACAACCTAACCTATGAATGAAAGTTTACAACGTAGTTGCACACGTCGAGAGAACATTTTGAGATGACGGTATTTTTATCCCTGTTTTGTTTGCTTCTGTTTAAGAAATGTTTTTCAACAGAATCTGTGGAATGAATACACCCCTGATCACGCATAAACATAGTTAACTTTCATAGCAGCCATGTTGTATTCCTTCTCGCCTCTATGCACTCTCCTCCTCTGACCTTTTCCATTCGTTTGTGGACTTCAATGAACAACACATTAGGTGTATGTGACCAGGCGAAAAAAACTTTCCAAGCCAAACCATGTCATAACTGCTACAAACAGCCTACATCGTTGTCCCCATATTAGCTAAAGTAACGTCCTAGTCAACATAGCTAATAGAAATAATGGGTTCGTAAACCTGCTACAATCATGCAGTAACTTTACAGTATATAGTCAGTAAGCAGTTACAGCGGCAGGCCCGGTGGCAATAAATTAATAAAACCAAAAGCTTACCTTGACTTGGAAGAAATCCAGTGTTGTGTTGGATAGTCATAGCCAGCTAGCTAACATAGCATCCCTCTGTTTGAGCTGGGTGTTTGAGTGACTAAACCATCCAGCTGCATTTTCTAGCTAAGTAAGTGAAACTGAAAGTGAAAACAAATGACAAAATCTCTCTCTCTCGCTTCTCCTGCATTTTTGAAGAAATTAATTTGTTAAAACTGTACACAGACCCACTAGCCACTGCGGCCTCTCATGATTTTTTCCCATATTAGCATAGACATGACATCAGTCAAAAGAACAAGAACAAGATAAAACTAGCTGAAGCAAGCCATCTACGATTCCCCACATGGCACCTTCTTGTCGTTGTTGCTAGCTATCTGGCCATCCAGAATCACAACACATGGCCTTTTGCCCCATTGAAGAGCGCCCATAGTTTTCATGACGTTGTTGGCTAACCCGTCTATAGGAAGTATTGATGTTCCCGGTAGCTCAGTTGATAGAGCATGGCACTTGCAATGTCAGGGTTGTGGGTTGCAATGTCACGGGGGACCAGTATGAGAATGTATGCAGTRGCTTTGTATAACAGCGTCTGCTAAATTACTAAAATGTTCAAAGCTGATCTTCATGACTCAGTCAACTGAATCATCTCTCAGCAACATGTCACATCAAAAAAGATCAACCTTTCAAGTGCTGACAGCAAGATGAGTTGTCTAGTTGGATTAGGACAACAGAGAAACCTTGGTATGACAGATGGGAAGGTAACTATGCTGAATAGTTTTGGTTTAAGTTCACCTAAAAAGGGATAAAAGGAGAAATATCAGTAACCCTTCACAAAAAGGTTACCTTATAAACACTTTATGTTATAAGAAGAAGTACAGTTTACCAAGGTCACCTTAGTGTTACCAACATATATGTACTTTATACAATCTTGAGAAAACTTGAGAGTTTTATTTGCGTTAGATCAAATCGAACTCATAAACAACATCAATGATCTTCGTCTAACTATGCTGCTGACAAAAGACTGTCAGGATCCTGAATTCAACCCCACAGAGAAAGATCCCCAAAACATCTGGACGCCTGTCCTATCATAAATCTACAAGATAAATGCTGGAGCTTCAAAAGTCAGAGAGAAATAATGACTTGTGCAACATCTTGGCACAACCTGAAACATACTTGAAATACAAAACATCTCAGATGCACAACTCAAAGGGAGGCCACAAATCACTCAGGCACATGAGTTATGTTTTCAGTGCATTTAAAACATTTTCAAAGCACGGAACCCTCTTGAATCAACATTAGTTCTATGTCCGCCTTGTTATTCAGTTTGTTTAAGGCCAGAGCGAATGCAAGCTTATCCTACACTATATTTATGACGATACTGTTACTCACTGTACACCAGGTTTGGTTTTTGTAGCCATCTTCTCAACACTTTCACAATATACACTACCGGTCAAATGTTTTAGAACACCTACTCATTCAAGGGTTTTTCTTTGTTTTTACTATTTTCTACGTTGTAGAATAATAGTGGAGACTTCAAAACTATGAAATAACACATATGGAACCATGTAGTAACCAAAAAAAGTTCCCACATATGCTGAGCACTTGTTGGCTGCTTTTCCTTCACTCTGCAGTCCAACTCATCCCAAACCATCTCAATTGGGTTGAGTTCGGGGGGATTGTGGAGGCCAGGTCATCTGATACAGCACTCCATCACTCTCCTTCTTGGTCAAATAGCCCTTACATAGCCTGGAGGTGTGTTGGGTCATTGTCCTGTTGAAAAACAAATACTATTCCCACTAAGCCCAAACCAGATGGGGTGGCGTATCGCTGCATAATGTTGTGTTAACCATGCTGGTTAAGTGTGCCTTGAATTCTAAATAAATCACAGTGTCACCAGCAAAGTACCCCCACACCATCACACCTCCTCGTCCATGCTTTACGGTGGGATATACACATGTGGAGATCATCTGTTCACCCACACCGCCTCTCACGAAGACACGGAGGTTGGAACCCAAAATCGGCAATTTGGACTGCAGAACAAAGGACACATTTCCACCAGTCTAATGTCCATTGCTCGTGTTTCTTGACTCAAGCAAGTCTCTTCTCCTTATTGGTGTCCTTTAGTAGTGGTTTCTTTGCAGCAATTAGACCATGAAGGCCTGATTCACACAGTCTCCTCTGAACAGTTGATGTTGAGATGTGTCTGTTACTTGAACTCTGTGAAGAATTCATTTAGGCTGCAATTTCTGAGGCTGGTAACTCCAATGAACTTATCCTCTGTAGCAGAGGTAACTCTTGGTCTTCCATTCCTGTGGCGGTCCTCATGAGAGTCAGTTGCATCATAGCGCTTGATGGTTTTTGTGACTGCACTTGAAAAAACCTAAAGAAGTTCTTGAAATGTTCCATATTGACTGACTTCATGTCTTAAAGTAATGGTAGACTGTCATTTATCTTTGCTTATTTGAGCTGTTCTTGCCATAATATGGACTTGGCCTTTTACCAAATAGGACTATCTAGTGTATACCCCCCTACAACACAACTGATTGGCTCAAACACATTAAGAAGGACAYAAATTCCACAAATTAACTTTTAAGAAGGCACACCTGTTAATTTAAATGCATTCCAGGTGACTACCTCGTGGAGCTGGTTAAGATAATGCCAAGAGTGTGCAAAGCTGTCATCAAGGCAAAAGGTGGCTATTTGAAGAATCTCAAATATAAAATATATTTTTTGGTTACTACATGATTCCATGTGTGTTATTTCATAGTTTTGATGTCTTTACTATTATTCTACAATGTGGAAAATAGTAAAAATAAAGAAAAACCCTTGAATGAGTAGGTGTTGTAAACCGCTGGACAGGTAGTGTTTTTCTGAAATATATGGATTGTTTTAGATTATATTCGATTTTTATTTAGTCACAGGCCCATGTAGTTGCAGTGTAAAGTGAAATACATTACTTAAGATCCGAGCTCCAGCAGTGCACAATGCAACCATATGATGAACTCAGAAACACTACGCCTACAAACAACAAGTCTGCTCTTCTTGGAACAACAGCAAAGACCATGCAGTGTTTTTATTTATCTTAATAAAAGACCCCCACAGAGTTGTCATCTGGCCTTTGAGATCTGAGGTGACAGGACATTTTTCATGATTGTCCTTGTGTTGGAGAAACACCCACATGTTAAGGATCGGCCCTTTTTTTCAATTATCGCTTAAAATGACATACCCAAATCTAACTGCCTGTAGCTCCGGCCCTGAAGCAAGGATATTCATTTTCTTGGTACCATTTGAAAGGAAACGCTTTGAAGTTTGTGGAAATGTGAAAGGAATGTAGGAGAATATAACACATTAGATCTGGTAAAAGATAATACAAAGAAAAAAACTAACTTTTTTTGTATTTTTTGTACCATCATCTTTGAAATGCAAGAGAAAGGCCATAATGTATTATTCCAGCCCGGGTGCAATTTAGATATTGGCCGCTAMATGGCAGAAGTGTATGTGCAAAGTTTTAGTCTGATCCAATTAACCATTGCATTTCTGTTCAAAATGTTGTATCAAGACTGCCCAAATGTGCCTAATTTGTTTATTAATAACTTTTCATGTTCAAAACCTTGCACTCTCCTCAAACAATAGCATGGTATTCRTTCACTGTAATAGCTACTATAAATTGGACAGTGCAGTTAGATTAACAAGAATTTAAGCATTCTGCCAATATCAGGTATGTCTATTTCCTGGGAAATGTTCAACCGTCCCGCAAAGTAAACTGCCTGTTGTTCAGGCCCTGAAGCATATAATTGGTACCATTGGAAAGAAAACAATTTGAAGTTTGTAGAAATGTCAAAATAATGTAGGAGACTATAACACAATAGATATGGTAGGAGAAAATCCAAAGAAAAACCAGAATTTTGTTTTTTGAGAGCCCATGTTCTTACAATGGAAAGTATAGGGAAATAATTAAATCTAGCTCCCAGTATGCAATTCCTATGGCTTCCACAGGGTGTCAGCACTCTATGTTCAAGGTTTCAGGCTTGTTTCTTCCAAAATGAGTAAGAATAAGGAACTTTAGTACTGGGACACACTATTGGAAATTCGTGTATGCGCGCGTGATGAAGACAAGACGCACCTGCTAATATCGATTTCCTATTGAACATTCTATCCGTATTAAATATTATAGTTTGATTACATTTTAGGGTATCTGAGGAGTCAATAGAAATGTATTTTGACTTGTTTTAACAAAGTTTAGCGGTAGATTTTTAGATTCCTTTCTCTGCAAGATGAACGAGTGGATTACTCAAATCGATGGTGCCAACTAAACAGACTTTTTGGGATATAAAGAAGAATTTTATCAAACAAAATGACACTACATGTTATAGCTGGGACCCTTTGGATGACAAATCAGAGGAAGAAAAAGTAAGTGAATATTTAATCGCTATTTGTGAATTTATGAAACCTGTGACGGTGGAAAAATATTTTGATGTGGGGTGCCGTCCTCAAACAATTGCATGGCATGCTTTCGCTGTAATGGCTACTGTAAATCGGACAATGCAGTTAGATTAACAAGAATTTAAGCTTTCAACCGATATAAGACACTTGTATGTACATAATAAATAAATGTTTAACCTGTTGAGGACAGAGGGCGCTATTTTCACTTTGGCGGAAAATCGTGCCCAATTTAAACGGCCTCATACTCAATTCTTGCTCGTACAATATGCATATTATTATTACTATTGGATAGAAAACACTCTCTAGTTTCTAAAACCGTTTGAATTATATCTGTGAGTAAAACAGAACTCATTTTGCAGCAAACTTCCTGACAGGAAGTGGAAAATCTGAAATCGATGCACTGTTCTAGGGCCTGCCTATAAATGGGCTTGATATATATTAGTATACATGCACGTCATACACCTTCCACTAGATGTCAATAGGGAGTGAGAGAAGAAATTGAGTGTTTATCTTGATCTGAGGTGGAATAAAAGCTCTTGGCATGACGTGACACCCATTTCCTGTTTCCTGGAACGCGCGAGAAGGGACCTGGTATTGCCTTCTGTAAAGCTGTCGTTATAGACGACTAATATCTCCGGCTTTGATTTTATTTGATAAATGTGACAATATCATCGTAAAGTATGTTTTTTCAATATTGTTTTATTAGATTATTGAAATTTTTTCGGGACGTTAGGCGTGTTGCGTTGTGTGCCTTTGTTCAGGAAGGAGAGCTTCGCGCCACTTTGCTAGCTTTCCGTGCTAATTGACTGGAGAAGAGGACGTTCTAAAACCAAACAACGATTGTTCTGGACAAAGGACCCCTTGTACAACATTCTGATGGAAGATCATCAAAAGTAGGACCCATTTTATGATGCTATTTCATATATCTGTCGAACATGTGAACTAGTAG
>NC_036858.1:59598718-59603459 GCF_002910315.2 Salvelinus sp. IW2-2015
ATGCACATTTTTCGAACAAAACATAGATTTATTGTGTAACATGTTATAGGACTGTCATCTGATGAAGTTGTTTCTTGGTTAGTTTGGTTGGATCTTGGTTAGTTATGTTGGTTTTGTGCATGCTACCTGTGCTGTGAAAAATGTCTGTCCTTTTTTGTATTTGGTGGTGAGCTAACATAAATATACGTGGTGTTTTCGCTGTAAAACATTTAAAAAATCGGACATGTTGGCTGGATTCACAAGATGTGTATCTTTCATTTGCTGTATTGGACTTGTTAATGTGTGAAAGTTAAATATTTCTAAAAAATTCAATTTCGCGCTCTGCCTTTTCAGTGGAATGTGGGAGGAGTTCCGCTAGCGGAACCCCGGAGCCAGACAGGTTAATATCCATCATTTTAATAATTATTTATTTGAATTGCGCGCCCTCCAGTTTCACCTGAAGTTGTCCCGCTAGCGGGACACATAGCTCTAATTAAGAAGGAAAGAAATTCCACATATTAACATTTAACAAGGCACACCTGTTAATTGAAATGCATTCCAGGTGACTACTCATTAAGCTGGTTGAGAGAATGCCAAGAGTTTGCAAAGCTGTCATCAACGCAAAGGGTGGCTACTTTGAAGAATCTCAAATATAAAATATATTTAGATTTGTTTAACACTTTTTTGGTTACTACATGATTCCATTAAAATAAAGTATATGCATATGTATATGTATAAAGAAGAAAAACCATTGAATGAGAAGGTGTGTAGGTATATTCTTTTTTGGGGGGGGTATATTGGTCCGCGGGCCTACAAAAGGGGATCTGCGGGCGACCAGTTGCCCATCCCTGAATCAAGCCAACCCCGTCTGTTTTGCCCCATAGTTGTGCACGCGTCAGTTTTGATACAACTAACCTGTCTATAGGCTGTCATTTCAGCACACTCTTTTCATCAGACCATCCTATATGTCAGGGATCATCAACTAGATTCAGCCGTGGGCTGACTTTTTTTTCTTGAGCGGATGGTCATGGGGCCGGAACATAATTTCAAAACATTTGTAGACTGCAAATTGACAGCAAGAAGCCCAAACAGATATAATATTTGACTAAAACATCATAATTTCAAACCTTGCTTAGATTTGTATACAATAAAGTGTCTCTCTTTTATGCATGGGAATATTTTCATGGTGTTTTTACAGTCTTTTCTGGCCCAAAAGAAACATCTAAATAAAATAATACTAATTGGGGTGCCAAATAAAACCACCCTTGAGCCAAATTCAGACCGCAGGCCGCTCGTTCGGGAACCATGCTGTCATTTCAGGACACTCATTTCAGCAGACTCATTTCAACATGCTCATTTCAGATAATAACGCTGCCATATACATGAAGTGGAGACATCACACATTATGCAAATTAAACTCTAAGTTAACTTCTCTGAGCTACGGATCCCTTTAGCGGGATCATTTTCCTAAACAACCGCTGAATTGCAGGGCGCAAAATATTACTACAAATATTTATAATCATGCAATCACAAGTGAAATATACCAAAACACAGCTTAGCTTGTTGTTAATCCACCTATCGTGTCAGATTTTGAAAATATGCTTTGCAGCGAAAGCAATCCAAGCTTTTGTGAGTGTATCAATCAATGCTAGAACAGCTAGCCCCAAATTAGCATGGTCACGAAAGTCAGAAAAGCAATAAAATTAATCGCTTTACCTTTGATAATCTTCGGATGTTTGCACACACGAGACTCCCAGTTACACAATAAATGTTTCTTTTTGTTCGATAAATATTACTTTTATAACAAAAAACGCCATTTGGGTTGCGCGTATTTGTTCAGAAAACCAAAGACTCGTTCCGTTGACGAAAATTACAAAAATTATCCGGAATGTTCGTAGAAACATGTCAAATGGTTTTTATATCAATCCTCAGGTTGTTTTTACAAACATAATCGATAATATTTCAACCGGACCGTAAACTATTAAAATAAGAGAGAGAAAGGAAATGAGAAGCTAACCCTCTCTCGCCGCAGAAACAAACACTTCGTTCTTGAAAAATCTCGCTCATTTTTCAAAATAAAAGCCTGAAACTATGTCTAAAGCCTGGTCACAGCCTGAGGAAGCCATTGGGAAAGGAATCTGGTTGATACCCCTTTAAATGGAAGAAAGACGGGCAAGGAAGCACAGATTTAAAAWWTTWAAAAATCACTTCCGCGTTAGATTTCCTCAGGTTTTCGCCTGCAGAATCAGTTTMGTTATATATAATCTGTAAATTATATGCATATTCTACGATCTGGACCTGAGAAATAGTCCGTTTACCTTGGGAACGTTATTTAAAAATAAAATAAAAATCTGACCCCTAGCGTCAATAGGTTAACCCCTGAAAGTCTAAGCCTTGAAATTGGCCTTTAGTACTATAGCCCATAGAAACGCATTGAATAACATTCATAAATGACTTCAGACAAGTTCCGTGGGGCTTGAGAAACGGAGAAAACCATTGTGTTCATGAGAGCGTCATCGTTCCATAGAGTGGTCATATTGTAGGCCAAACCATTGTGACGCTAGAGAAGTTTTGGGGTGTAAGACCGATTTTCAGGATGTCTCCTGGTCTGATAAACAGCGCTGTAACTCTGCCACTTAACACAGCAGATGTGAAAGCTGACATAGGCAGATGCGGTGAATTAAATTCAYTCCATGCAAAAAAACAGATATCTCTAGCTTAAACTGACAGATTTTTATGTGGATTTAAAATAAATGTTCATTTGATTGACTGAATCACAGTAAATGAGTGGGAAAACCCATCTCCCTGCTTGACATGGAATCGTGACTCTCTCTGGATATACTGTCCCCTTCCATACAGCCAGCTGGGTTCTCAGTTCACAGCGCAGACAGGAATAAAGAACTCTCCGGAAAGAAAAAAGGCAGGGGTGTAATGTTTCATGAATAACTACTCATGTGTGATTGTGAAAACATACAGAAACTCAAGTCCTTTTGTTCATCCGACCTAGAATACCTCACAATCAAATGCCGACTTTATTACCTCTCCAGTTCATTTTCTTTGGTTATAGTCACAGCCGTGTAAATTCCCCCTCAAGCCGATACCAAGATGGCCCTCAAGGAACTACACTGGACTTTKTGCAAACTGGAAACCACATATCCTGAGGCCGCATTTATTGTAGCTGGGGATTTTAACAAAGCAAATTTGAGGAAAACGTTCCGAAAGTTCGACCAACACATTGACTGTAGTACTCGCTTAGGAAAAACATTAGATCACTCCTACTAACGTTTTCGAGATGCCTACAAGGCCCTCCCCGGCCCTCCTTTTGGCAAATCAGATCACGACTCAATTTTGCTCCTGCCTTCCTATAGGCAGAAACTCAAACAGAAAGCACCCGTGCTAAGGTCTATTCAACGCTGGTCTGACTAATTGGAATCCATGCTTTAAGATTGTTTTGATCACGCGAACTGGGATATGTTCCGGGTAGCCTCAGAGAATAACATTGACATTTACACGGACACGGTACCTGAGTTCATCAGGAAGTGTATAGGGGATGTTGTTCCTACGGTGTCTATTAAAACCTGCCCAATCCAGAAACCGTGGATAGATGGCAGCATAGATCGCGCGAACCACCACATTTAAACATGGCAAGGTGACTGGAAATACGGTTGAATACAAAGAGTGTAGTTATTCCCTGCGTAAGGCAATCAAACAGGCAAAACGTCAGTACAGAGACAAAGTGGAGTCGCAATTCAACGACTCAGACACGAGACGTATGTGGCAGGGTCTACAGACAATCACGGATTACAAAGGGAAAATCAGCCACGTCGCGGACACCGACGTCTTGCTCACAGACAAGTTAACTTGCTGTATTTTCACATCCGGATGAAAAGCGTGCCCAGAGTAAACTTTTCAACTCTTTGCTTATCCAAGATACAGTGGAAATGGGGTCATGTTGCACTTCCTAAGGCTTCCACTAGATGTCAACAGTCTTTAGAACCTTGTTTGAGGCTTCTACTGTGAGGTCGAATGAGAGGGGATTGAGTCAGAGGTCTGCCAGAGAGCCACGAGCTGGCCATGCGCGTTCACGTGATAGTTAGCTTGCGTTCCATTGCAATTCTACAGACAAAGGAATTCTCAGGTTGGAAAATTATTGAAGATTTATGTTAAAAACATCCTAAAGATTGATTCTATACATCGTTTGACATGTTTCTACTGACTGTTATGGAACTTTTTGACATTTCATCTGCTTTTAGTGAATGCGCTTCGTGACTTTGGATTTGTTTACCAAACGCGCTAACAAAAGTAGCTATTTGGACATAAATGATGGACATTACCGAACAAATCAAACATTTATTGTGGAACTGGGATTCCTGGAGTGCATTCTGAAGAAGTCATCAAAGGTAAGTGAATATTTATAATGCTATTTCTGACTTCTGTTGACTACACAACATGGCGGATAACTGTTTGGGTTGTTTTGGTCTCTGAGCGCTGTACTCAGATTATTGCACGGTGTGCTTTTTCTGTAAAGTATTTTTGAAATCTGACACAGCGGTTGCATTAAGGAGAAGTGGATCTAAAATTCATGCATAACAGTTGTATCTTTTAGCAATGTTTATTATGAGTATTTCTGTAAATTTATGTGACTCTCTGCAAAATCACCAGATGTTTTGGAACTACTGAACATAACGCGCCAATGTAAACTGAGATTTTTGGATATAAATATGAACTTTACCGAACAAAACATAATGTATTGTGTAACATG
>NC_036858.1:59608154-59624024 GCF_002910315.2 Salvelinus sp. IW2-2015
GCCTGCCTATTCAGGCCCAGATCCTAGGATATGCATATATTAGTAGATTGGAAAGAAAACACTCTGAAGTTTAAAACTGTTTGAATGATGTCTGTGAGTATAACAGAACTCATATGGCAGGCAAAAACCTGAGAGAAAATCCAACCAGGAAGTGAGAAATCTGAGGTTGTAGGTTTTCAACTCTTTGCTTATCCAAGATACAGTGGAAATGGGGTCATGTTGCACTTCCTAAGGCTTCCACTAGATGTCAACAGTCTTTAGAACCTTGTTTGAGGCTTCTACTGTGAGTGGGGGCGAATGAAGGGATTGAGTCAGAGGTCTGCCAGAGAGCCACGAGCTGGCCATGCCGTTCACGTGATAGTTAGCTTGCGTTCCATTGCAATTCTACAGACAAAGAATTCTCAGGTTGGAAAATTATTGAAGATTTATGTTAAAACAATCCTAAAGATTGATCTATACATCGTTTGACATGTTTCTACTGACTGTTATGGAACTTTTTGACATTTCATCTGCTTTTAGTGAATGCGCTTCGTGACTTGGATTTGTTTACCAAACGCGCTAACAAAAGTAGCTTATGGACATAAATGATGGACATTACCGAACAAATCAAACATTTATTGTGGAACTGGGATTCCTGGGAGTGCATTCTGATGAAGATCATCAAAGGTAAGTGAATATTTATAATGCTATTTCTGACTTCTGTTGACTACACAACATGCGGATAACTGTTTGGGTTGTTTTGGTCTCTGAGCGCTGTACTCAGATTATTGCACGGTGTGTCTTTCTGTAAAGTATTTTTGAAATCTGACACAGCGGTTGCATTAAAGAGAAGTGGATCTAAAATTCCATGCATAACAGTTGTATCTTTTAGCAATGTTTATTATGAGATATTCTGTAAATTTATGTGACTCTCTGCAAAATCACCAGATGTTTTGGAACTACTGAACATAACGCGCCAATGTAAACTGAGATTTTTGGATATAAATATGAACTTTACCGAACAAAACATACATGTATTGTGTAACATGAAGTCCTATGAGTGTCATTGATGAAGATCATCAAAGTTACTGATTAATTTTATCTCTATTTCTGCTTTTTGTGACTCCTCTCTTTGGCTGGAAAAATGGCTGTGTTTTTCTGTGACTTGGCTCTGACCTAACATAATCGTTTGGTGTGCTTTCGTCGTAAAGCCTTTTGAAATCGGACACTGTGGCTGGATTTACAACAAGAGTATCTTTAAATGGTGTAAAATACTTGTATGTTTGAGGAACTTTAATTATGGGATTTCTGTTGTTTTGAATTTGGCGCCCTGCAGTTTCACTGGCTGTTGACGAGGTGGGACGCTATCGTCCCACATACCCTAGTGAGGTTAACCCTCGCAGGGCTGCCGCCCAGACGGCATACCTAGCCGCATCCTCAGACATGATCAGACCAGCTGGCTGGAGTGTTTACGGACATATTCAATCTCTACCTATCCAGTCTGCTGTCCCTACTTGCTTCAAGATGTCCACCATTGTTCCTGTACCCAAGAAAGCAAAGGTAACTGAAATAAAGACTATCGCCCCGTAGCACTCACTTCTGTATTCATAAAGTGCTTTGAGAGGCAAGTTAAGATCATATCCCCTCTACCTTACCTGACACCCTAGCCCCACTTCAATTTGCTTACCGCCCAATAAATCCACAGATGATGCAATCGCCATCGCACTACACACTGCCCTATCCCAACAACATCTCCACTTTGCTGATCCTCAACAAGGGCCCCACAAGGGTGCGTGCTCAGCCCCCTCCTGTACTTCCTGTTCACCCATGACTGCGTGGCTACGCACGCCTCCAAATCAATCATCAATTTGCAGACGACACAACAGTAGTAGGCCTGATTACCAACAATGACGAGACAGACTACAGAGTGGAGGTCATGGCCCTGGCGTATTGGTGACAGGAAAACAACTCTGCCTCAATGTCAACAAAACAAAGGAGCTAATCGTGGACTTCAGGAAACAGCAGAGGGAGCACGCCCCTCTCCACAACGACGGGACCGCAATAGAGAAGGTGGAAAGCTTCAAGTTTCTCTGCGTACACATCACTGACATCTGAAATGGTCCACCCACACAGACAGTGTGGTGAAAAAGGCACAAACAGTGCCTCTTTAACCTCAGGAGCTGAAGAAATTTAGCTTGGCCCCTAAGACCCTTGAAAGCTTTAACAGATGCAGATTTGAGAGCATCCTTCGGGCTGTATCACCGCCTGATACGGCAACTGCACAGTCCGCAACCGCAGGGCTCTCCAGAGGGTGGTACGGTCTGCGCAATGCCATCACCGGGGCACACTGACTTCCTTCAGGACACCTACAGCACCCGATGTCAGGAGAAAGGCCAAAAAGATCATCAAGGACAAACAACCACCCGAGCCACGGCCTGTCACCCCGCTATATCCAGAAGACGGGTCAGTACAGTGCATCAAAGCGGACATCCTCCTCTTGAAGTCCTATGAGTGTCATCTGATGAAGATCATCAAAGGTTACTGATTAATTTTATCTCTATTTCTGCTTTTTGTGACTCCTCTCTTTGGCTGGAAAAATGGCTGTGTTTTTCTGTGACTTGGCTCTGACCTAACATAATCGTTTGGTGTGCTTTCGTCGTAAAGCCTTTTGAAATCGGACACTGTGGCTGGATTTACAACAAGAGTATCTTTAAAATGGTGTAAAATACTTGTATGTTTGAGGAACTTTAATTATGGGATTTCTGTTGTTTTGAATTTGGCGCCCTGCAGTTTCACTGGCTGTTGACGAGGTGGGACGCTATCGTCCCACATACCCTAGTGAGGTTAACCCTCGCAGGGCTGCCGGCCCAGACGGCATACCTAGCCGCATCCTCAGAMCATGATCAGACCAGCTGGCTGGAGTGTTTACGGACATATTCAATCTCTACCTATCCAGTCTGCTGTCCCTACTTGCTTCAAGATGTCCACCATTGTTCCTGTACCCAAGAAAGCAAAGGTAACTGAAATAAATGACTATCGCCCCGTAGCACTCACTTCTGTATTCATAAAGTGCTTTGAGAGGCAAGTTAAGGATCATATCCCCTCTACCTTACCTGACACCCTAGCCCCACTTCAATTTGCTTACCGCCTCAATAAATCCACAGATGATGCAATCGCCATCGCACTACACACTGCCCTATCCCAACAACATCTCCACTTTGCTGATCCTCAACACAGGGGCCCCACAAGGGTGCGTGCTCAGCCCCCTCCTGTACTTCCTGTTCACCCATGACTGCGTGGCTACGCACGCCTCCAAATCAATCATCAAGTTTGCAGACGACACAACAGTAGTAGGCCTGATTACCAACAATGACGAGACAGACTACAGAGTGGAGGTCATGGCCCTGGCGTATTGGTGACAGGAAAACAACTCTGCCTCAATGTCAACAAAACAAAGGAGCTAATCGTGGACTTCAGGAAACAGCAGAGGGAGCACGCCCCTCTCCACAACGACGGGACCGCAGTAGAGAAGGTGGAAAGCTTCAAGTTTCTCTGCGTACACATCACTGACGATCTGAAATGGTCCACCCACACAGACAGTGTGGTGAAAAAGGCACAAACAGTGCCTCTTTAACCTCAGGAGGCTGAAGAAATTTAGCTTGGCCCCTAAGACCCTTGAAAGCTTTAACAGATGCAGATTTGAGAGCATCCTTTCGGGCTGTATCACCGCCTGATACGGCAACTGCACAGTCCGCAACCGCAGGGCTCTCCAGAGGGTGGTACGGTCTGCGCAATGCATCACCGGGGCACACTGACTTCCCTTCAGGACACCTACAGCACCCGATGTCAGAGAAAGGCCAAAAAGATCATCAAGGACAACAACCACCCGAGCCACGGCCTGTTCACCCCGCTATTATCCAGAAGACGAGGTCAGTACAGGTGCATCAAAGCTGGGACCAAGAGACTGAAAAACAGCTTATATTTCAATGCCATCAAACTGTTAAATAGCCATCACATCTCTCTCTCTCTCTCTCTCTCTCTCTCTCTCTCTCTCTCTCTCTTCTCTCTCTCTCTCTCTCTCTCTCTCTCTCTCTCTCTCTCTCTCTCTCTCTCTCCTTCTCTCTCTCTCTCTCTCTCTCTCTCTCTCTCTCTCTCTCCTCTCTCTCTTCTCTCTCTCTCTCTCTTCTCTCTCTCTCTCTCCTCTCTCTCTCTCTCTCTCTCTCTCTCCTCTCTCTCTCTCTCTCTCTCTCTCCCTCTCTCTCTCTCTTCCCTATATCTCTACTTTCTCTCTCTCTCTCTCTATCTCATAAACTGCGTGTAACATGGGTCCTTGTCCTGATCTTACATTCTGATTGTGCCCACATTTCCAGAAATGTGTCTACACATGGTATTAAAGGTATTAAAATGTGTCTGTTATCAGTCCACTGTGTCTGCATTGTGACCAGGTTTCCTGGTCCCTTCCTTTATGCAAATTATTGAACAGCTTTTCTTTCCAAATAATATTTATATATTTACTGTAAGACACATATTGATGAAATCAGACAATGGTGCCACCTGTCAATGATTTTAGAGGGCGGAATAATGATTATCTAAATGGTTTCTCTGTCCAGATCTGTCTACACTTGTAAGATAACCGGACACAATCCGAGCCTGACTACCTCCGGCGGTGGGCGGGATGATCGGGATGATTGTCTACACCTGTCTTAAAATGCTGMCAAAATCAGAATGTGGACAAGATCAGGACAAGGGACGCAAGTTAGAACCAGGTATAAATGGGGCTTCTCTCGCTCTCTCTCTCCTCCCCATCCCTCCCTTACGGAAAAACCACATGTATTTCACGTGACATGTTCCAAAAACACATGTTTTAATGTGATCAAGTGATATTATGTAAAGTTAATGTCAAATTGTAAAGCAATGTGATAACATGAAACTACACATGTGAAATCATGTGATTTTCCACATGTGAAATCGTGTTGTTTTTCTGTAAAGGCTCTCTGTCTCTCTCTCTCACTCTCTCTCGCTTTCTCTCTTTCTCTCTCTCTATCGCTCTTTGTCCAGAGGTTACAGAAGGAAAACATAGCCTTTCACAATAACTCCTTATCACTAGAACGGTCAATCTTCAGTGTTTGCTGGCTCAGGGATTCACTGTATSTCATTATTTTAGTACGTAAAAATATTTTTGAATGACATTTTTCTAATTCTGTATTGCAGAATATGGAATAGCAGCGTTAGTTGTACAGTTACACTTCATCAGAGAAGACAAAAGAGCAGTGTGACGATACTTTCTGGAGGAGTTGGTTGGGGATGCAATGCTCAGCAGTGGCCTATGTTAGCAGAGATTATAAAAATAGTGGAAATTAATGTGCTGTTTTTTAGACAACCTTGAGAGCAGCGATAAAGTGCCACAGGGCTGGCTCTTAGTCGCTAACTAAATGTGACAGTTGGGCAGTAGAGCTGTTTCAAGTCACCACACATCAGAAATTGATATTTGGACCAAACAAAAATTCATACTGACTCATTCATTTTCTACCCTACACATGGTTTATGGACGAGTTACAATTTTTTTTTTTGTGGCTTGAAACTTAAACACTTATACAGCAAGAAATAACCTTATGGCATTCATGTGTCTGTCTGGGGGGGGGGGGGGGTTGTGAGCATAAACATCAAATGTCAAGTTGAAGGACAATAAAGTACATCTTATCTGTGATATTATATAGCTGAGCTCTGTATCTTCCATCCACTTCCTGATCATATTCCATCCTCTCTCCGTATCTCAGCTGGGACTTTGTCATGCAGCCAAGCACATAACGTAATATGCTCTCAGCTCTGTATCATGTCCAATTATAATTATCTTTGTCAGGCCTGAGCCCTACAACCCTCATGCAGATAATATGATAATATGTCTTCATAACCAAGTGACCGTACATGCGCAATATTTATCTCCTTCTGAAGATTACATGTCAATAAAGTAATGGCGTCTGGGAGGCGGCGTGGTGTGACGGGGAAGATTAAGATGATTGCGCTTTCTATTCTACCTGTCAGGGTTGTATACACATCTGATGGTGGCGAGGGGGTGACGAGAGTGAGAGAGAGAGGCCCAGCCAGGAAGGCTGTCATTGGAGCTCCTTTGTTAAAACCCTTTCCTGCAGTCGAATGACCAAAGCGCCCTCTAGCGGCCTCATGGGTGGAACGTTATTCATATTTTTCATAAAAAAATATATATATATATTTGTTATCCGGTGTTTTTATGTCAAACGATTTTGTTATATTGCAGTCTACTGTGATGTACTGGATGTAATCTGTAATCAGTTGGATGACTGGTATGATGTAGTTGTTGAGCGGCTTCACTGCAAGTATATTGTATGTTTTGAATATTCAATAAAAAAAWAATTAAAAACTTTCCCTCAACATCAGCAAAACAAAGGAGTTGATTGTTGACTTCAGGGAGCAGAAGAGGGAACATGTCCTGATCCACATCAACGGTACTGTAGTAGAGAGTGTCGCAAGTTTTAAATTCCTCGGCGTCCACGTCACCAATAACTTGTCATGGACCAACAACACCACCACTCTTGTCAAGAGGGTGAAACAGCGTCTCTACTTTCTAATTGCTCAGTCCACGACCACAAGGCACTCCAGTGGGTGATGAAGATGGCCCAGTACATCACTGGGACTGTGCTCCCACCCATCCAGGACATCTACTCAAAACAGTCCCTGAGGACTGTTCTCTCCCTTACTGTCGGGCAGACGGTATCGGAGCATCAGGTCTGACACCAACATGCTCAGAGACAGTTTCTATCTACAAGCCATCAGACTCCTGAACACTTGAATTGGGCTGACCACCTTCTCTGATTCTCCACACCTTAGCAGACATGCAACCCACAAATGTACACAACCACACACACACACACACACACACACACACACACACACACACACACACACACACACACACACACACACACACACACACACACACACACACACACACACACACACATATACATTCATGCTACACACACATCACAACTTCTGCTACCAGATTCTTATTATACTGCTCAGTTTATACATTGCCCCCCCCCCCTCCTCCCCCCAAAACATGTGTACATATTGGACTATACATTGTGCCTTCCTGTATTATACTTGTGCTAAAATGTTTATTATATTCTACTGAGCCATTTACTTTATGTTCATATTCTTACATTATATTATGTCTTATTGTTGTTGCATTAACGAGAAGGATCCTGCAAGTAAGCATTTCGTTGTATACCATGCGTATCCCGTACGACTAATAAATACAACTAGAACTTGATGTTCCTGATGCTTGGCAACCCACTAGCTGTGGGTCCTGCTGCTTCCCTTCTCTCCCAAACTATGATGTGACGTGACACAGTGACAGAAAACAGGGGAGAGGGGGGACAGAAATAAATGAACAAGGGATCAAAATAACTGTGTCCTGGCCTGGGCTGGAGTGTGTTGGAGTGGGGCCCATCAACACCAATAAGCGTTAGCTGTGAACACAGTGTCACAATGGGAGAAGTGTCATATCACTCAGCCAGCGAAGTAGAGGGCTAGCTTCATTTGACTGGATACGCATCAGTCAGTCAGGGTAATGCATGGTGACGTGGTGTAGAGAGGGCCTCACCTCTGGCTCTCTCATTATGGTGCGTCAGTGTTAGTGGAAACCCTCTCCTGTCACGATTCAGTTGCAGCTTCAGACCACCATCTTTGAAATGGCCCCCTATTCCCTATAATAGTGAACTACTTTTGAACAGGGTGCCATTTTGGACATACTCCCTCTCCTGTCAAGCTCCTGTTCCATCTAGTTCAGACCACTTTCTTATTTACATGAGCTCCTTCCATCCATGTGTCCAGTCGTCTCTATCAAGGGTCTTACCAGTACAGTAGAAAGATGAGCGATGTTGCATGAAACTCTTTTAAAGGATCTTACTGACGACAGTAGGATGATGTGCAATGGTCCATGAAACTGTTTTAGTTTTTTTTGTGTGTGTGATCGATCCTAGCCAGTGGTGGAAAAAGTACTCAATTGTCATACTTGAGTAAAACTCAAAAAGTATTTGGTTATAAATAGACTTAAGTTTCAAAATTAAATGMAATTTCTAAAATGTACTTAAGTATCAAAAGTAAAAGTATAAACCATTTCAAATTCCTTATATTAAGCAAAGCAGACGGCACAATTGTCTTGTTTTTTTAAATTGACGGATAGCCAGGGGCACACTCCAACACTGAGACATAATTTACAAACGAAGCATTTGTGTTTAGTGAGTCCGCTAGATCAGAGGCAGTAGGGATGACRAGGGATGTTCTCTTGATAAGTGTGTGAATTGGACCATTTTCCTGTCAAAATGTAACGAGTACTTTTGGGTGTCAGGGAAAATGTATGGAGTAAAAAGTACATTATGTTCTTTAGGAATGTAGTGAAGTAAAAGCAAAAGTTGGCAAAAATATAAATTGTAAAGTACAGATACCCAAAGAAACTAAAGTAGAACTTTAAAGTATTTTTTACTTAAGTACTTTACACCACTGATCCTAGCAAACTACTCCCCAAAAAGCAAAGCACTAGCATGATTGAACATGTCGATACCCAACAACTGAAAGCAAAAACATAGATAAAATAAAAAGTAATTCATATCAGAGATGACATTCCGTTAGTTGGCCTTTGTTTAACCTGTCATAACGCTACAGTAATACAGACATGTGATGTGATGGACTGTATTATCCTGTCATTGTCTCCTGCAGACTGGCATACCAGAGAAGAGAAGAAACCTTTAAGTCCATCCCAAATGGCATCATAAACCCTATGTAGTGCACTCCTTCTAGGGTGCCATTTGGGATGCTGACTTAGATTTCTCTTATGAGACAAGGTAACTAGAAGATTGTTCCTGTGGTTACAAAATGGCGGCATTAGCCACCACCAGAGTCCCATCTCTGTCTACTCCCAGCCCCAGTGTCAGGTTTCATTATTGGGCGTCCAGTAGAATAGTCACCAACTGATAAAGCCAAGGCATATCACTCCATCCGACTCCGAGGTGGAAGGGAATTTAATTCTGGAGGACATAAATTTGCGACCATGAGAGATCATAGTCAGGAGACTAATTTAAGGAAAATTCTATTAATTTAATAGATAGACCACTCTGTCTGGGAAAAGTCTGTACATAACATATTGTTACAGTAGCTCTGCTGTCGGGAGATAAGGGAATAGTTATTTAAGACTGGGCACAGCACTAGCACTAGGGATGAAGGCCTGTAATCCCATCGGATTGAACCTCTTTGCAGAACATCCTAGGGGATAGAGTGTATGACAAGTATTATTCCGTAAAGGGGATTTTGAAAAAAACTTTCAATTTAGCATGATAATTGAATTGACTGTTGACCCAAGGCCTCAGGACACACACACACATCATACATGCGGGTGCATACCAGGAACATGCACATATAGAGGTCTAAGGGTGCCTGGTCACCTGCTCTTCTGCCCTTCTATGAGAAAAAGTGCCCTTTCAGATTGGTGGTGATTTTCAATTATTGTATTTTTATTTCACTTTAGTCTATTTTCTCTCTTGTTATTTCAACGAATTGCCCATCAAACTTAGTCTGGCTAACACCGAACTCCAAGTCGTCAGTTGCATCAACCAAGACTCATCAAACTAGCTAATTTCTCCGTTTTTTATCTAAGAAATTTCCCCCTCCCACCCTTCTGCCTGCTCGTCCTGCAGGCAGAAACCACCGGCGCAGAACAATAGTGTAGTAGTGGCTACCTTGTGAGTTGCACGTGTCATCTCACGGTCGGGAACAGGGAAGGCTTCAATTCAACTGTTTGTTAGTAGGACTAAAAGGCATATGTCAGAAACAAAACATACTCCAATCACTGGTAAAGACTGGTTAGATTGTTTCAATAGAATAGCTAACTACATTCGCTAGTGAAAGTTTACACACCCCTTGCAAAGTCTTCACACTTTGCTGCTTTAAAAGGAAATCCAAAAAGGGAATAAATTCTTATTTTTTTCTCCGATCTATACAACCTACTCCACATTTGCGAAGTTAAAGAATTTTTTCCCCCTCCAAATTAATAATAATTATAACAAAAAATATGTCTTGATTGCATGTCTTCACAGCCCAGAGATAATACTTGGTGGAAGCACCTTTGACAGATATTACAGCTGTGACACATTTAGAGTAAGATTCTACTAACTTTGCACTACTCCTACTCCAAAGCATAGCTTCTACTTGTCCCTCTGAAGAAAAACAAATGCATCCCAGGGTTTTCAAAAGACTGAGGTGGGTTTTCCTCTAACTTTTTTACCTGGGCTTTGCTCCATTCATATTTATTTTGATCCTGACAAACTCCCCAGTCCCTGCCGGTTACCAACATACCCATAACATGATGCTGCCACCACAATACTTGAAAATACAGAGGGTTTCACCGAAGCCTGTAGGTTTTAATGTAGCCCAAAACTTAAATGTATTTGCTGTGTTGTCTTGCAGTATTGTTATGTTTTAGTATGTAGGTAAGTGTGGTAGGGCCACATTCAGTACATTACCATGATACACATCCCACCCCTAGTGGGCAGTGGCTGCCYGGGCCAGGTAAGGAAGCTCTGGTATGTATAAGAAGTCTGTGGTATGCACAGGTGGGAGAGATTACCGAGTGAATCGGCTAAACGAGCCTGATCTACCGACCCACTGGGCTCTTTATTTTGTGTCATGCCCTTTTGGATTTGCTTGGTATTATTAGTTATTGTGTGTCACCAACTGAACGACCAGCTTGGGCTGTCTCGACCTCAGAGTCACGCCAGCACTGTCCCGCTGGATCTCCGGTAAGCAAACCCGCTGTCCCCAGGCACAGAAATGAAACATGCCAATTTGAAAAATAAGTCACAGGAGTTTTCTGAGCGAGAATTAAGACGACTTTCGAGTAATAAGACATGTATAAAAGCAACAGATACCATTACTAAGAAGGGGCCATAAGCGTCTTATATGGTGAGCTACCAAGTGGATAGGACAGACAAGCCCCATACTGTTGTGGAGGACTTAATTCTTCCTGCTGCCGCGAATATGACTTAGACAATGGTGGGGGAAAAGGCCCAAAAAACTGTACAGACAATGCCTTCATCAAACAACACTGTTTCACGACGCATCAGTGACATGGCAGGAGATGTTTTGAAACAATTACTGCTTCGCATACAAGCCAGTGAATTATATACGTTACAGCTGGATGAGTCAACAGACGTGCCAGGCCTGGCACTGCTCCTGGTATATGTCCATTATGTTTATGGGGGGTCAATTAAGGAAGACATCCTCTTCTGAAAACCACTGGAAACCAGGACAACAGGAGAGGATATTTTTAAAGTACTGGAAAGCTTTGTGACATCAAATGGATTTTGGTGGTCAAGATGTGTTGGTATCTGTACTGATGGCTCAAAGCCATGACAGGGAGACATAGTGGAGTGGTAACATGCGTGCAATGATATGGGCAGCGACCATGTAACGCTTTTACAACATACAGAAGTGCGCTGGTTATCAAGGGGCAAAGTATTGACKWTTTTTTTTTAACAGTAAAGTTTTCTTTACTGACTATAATTTTCACTTGTCTGACTGCTTGCATGATGACGAGTTTCTCACACGACTGGCCTATCTGGGTGATGTTTTTTCGAGCCTGAATGATCTGAATCTAGGATTACAGGGACTTTCCGCAACTATATTCAATGTGCTCAAAATTGAGGCTATGTTTAAGTTGGAACTTTTCTCTGTCTGCATTTACAAGGACAACCCACAGGTCTTTCCATCGTTGTATGATTTTTTGTGTGCAAATTAACTCAAGCTTACAGACAATTGCTTTTTTCAATTTTTATTAATGACATGCCACTGACTTTGAGTAAAGCCAGAGTTTCTATGTATGTGGATGACTCAACACTATACACGTCAGCTACTACAGCGACTGAAATTACTGCAACACTCAACAAAGAGCTGCAGTTAGTTTCAGAGTGGGTGACAAGGAATAAGTTAGCCCTAAATATTTCTAAAACTAAAAGTATTGTATTTGGAACAAAACACTCACTAAACGCTAAACCTCAACTACATCTTGTAATAAATAATGTGGAAATTGAGCAAGTTGAGATGACTAAACTGCTTGGAGTAACACTAGATTGTAAACTGTCATGGTCAAAACATATTGATGCAGTAGTAGCTAAGATGGGGAGAAGTCTGTCTATAATAAAGCGATGCTCTGCCTTCTTAACAACACTATCAACAAGGCAGGTCKTACAGGCCCTAGTTTTGTCACACCTTGACTACTGTTCAGTCATGTACATGTGTGTTAAGTGAGTCCACCAGGTCAGAGGCAGTAGGGATGACCAGGGATGTTCTCTTGATAAGTGTGTGAATGGACCATTTTCCTGTTCTGCTATGCATTCAAAATGTAACGAGTACTTTTGGGTGTCAGGGAAAATGTATGGAGTAAAAAGTACATAATTATATTTAGCAGTGTAGTAAAGTAAAAGTAAAAGTTGTCAAAAATATAAATAGTAAAGTATAGATACCTCAAAAAATTACTTAAGTAGTACTTTAAAGTATTTTTACTTAATTTTGCTCTGAAGTACCCCCTCTTGTGCCTTTTACCAGTAACTTGTGCATAGGCCAAGTACCACCAGGGTACAAAGGTCTAATCAGGACTGTCACGACTTCTGCCGAAGTCGGGTCCTCTCCTTGTTCGGGAGGCGCTCGGCGTCGCCGGTCTTCTAGCCATCATCGATCCACTTTTCATTTTCCATTTGTTTTGTCTTGTTTTTCCACACACCTGGTTTCAATTCCCTCATTTACTTGTTGTGTATTTAACCCTCTGTTCCCCCCATGTCTTTGTGTGGGATTGTTTATTGTAGTGCTTGTGCACGTTCCCCGTGAGCGCACGACGGGTTATTTTTGTGCTTATTTATCTTGTTGTTCTGGATGCCGTTGGTTTTGCTTAATAAATCTCCGGTTATTACCCAGTTCTGCTCTCCTGCGCCTGACTTCTCTGCCGCCAATTACGCACCCCGCTACAAGTACATGGATTTCAATTGAGATCTATTATATTTTAGCTGCATGAATCTTCAGAATTAATGAATATACAGCAAACGGTATTAAAAGTTTAGATGTTTGCTTATCATATCTGTAGGCTACCGTTTGGGTTGCACCCATGGAGATTATACATTTTTGTATACTTTTTAGCCAGCAGTTCTGAAAGTAGCACTTATGAGCCGTGGCTAACTGAGTTAAGACAGTAATTCTGCTAATAGATTATGCATGTATGAACTACACATTGACACATTCAGCCCAAAGCGGGAGGTTTAAAAAATACTTTCTTTGTCGCTGTCACGATCGTCTTGATATGAGTGAGAGGACSAAGGCGCAGCATGATATGAATACATCTTCTTTTTATTATATTGAAGACGGAACACGAAACACTTATTCAAACTAACAAAACAACAAACGACCGTGAAACTACAAACGCAAGTGCACACACAAACTACTTACGTTCGACATAGACTAGACATATACAATGACCCACAACAGCTAAAGCCTATGGCTGTCTTAAATATGGCTCCCAATCAGAGACAACAGTAACCAGCTGTCTCTAATTGGGAACCCATTCAGGCAACCATAGACTTTCCTAGACAACTACACACAACACTAAACCATCTATACTCCTTAACCCTCTAAACCATACAACCCCCTAGACAATACAAAAACACATACTTCATGATGTCACACCCTGACCTGACTAAAACAATAATGAACACAAAGATAACTAAGGCCAGGGTGTGACAGTCGCCAAAGTACCGGAGCATGTCTTTAAATTGGTGGTAACAGTAACCAAACAAGGTTGGGAACCACTGGATTATACGACTACAAATATAGCAGTAAATATGAACTGTATCTAATTGGTGTTGGTGATGAAACGTGCCGTGCAGATCAGGCCGAATGACTGTGTACAGCRAACGGCTTACAGTATGCCTGAAAGCATGTAAATAACCTCATAATTCACCCCCTGTTAGGGTTGTAAATGAACATGAGAACACAGGCTATCTATCTACACTGAAGGTATAATTTAAGCTGTTAGCGATGATAAGAAAAGTTTAATTGCGTTGTTAATAGATTTTTCCGGACCATTATGGCCTTCATTGATTGCGGGTTTGATAAAAACGTTATACACATGCAATGTGAAAGGGACAGGCCCATAAGGAGTGGACAGAAAGCCTCGGTGGCAGGGAATAGATAACCTTGATGCTAAGCGCTGCTACATCCTTTGGTTATGTCATCCCTTGACATATTGACGGCTCTTGAAAAGCTAAAAGCTGATTGAATGCATAATGCAATCATTCACTTCAGCTCGCAATTATTTCCCCTCTCTGACAGAAATGCGATGCTTGTTAGATTGGACGACAGCTTTACTTCTGTTGTCTGCGATATCCTTGTTGCTCATGACATGAAATACATGGGGAACATTTTCTTAGAACCACCTGTGTATAGTAATGCATTTATTGTATGATGGTGCTATCTATTGAATTATCACTGTTCATAAGCATTCATACCAGCTCATGCCTCCTTATAACAATCTCTGCCTACGGTAGTATACTGTTTTTATTGTTATTGTCGTAATTGCCGTAATAGGAACACTGTCATTCACTTGAAATAGAAGGATTTTTATATTTTTATCGTTATAGTTATTGTTCTAGGTGTGGACAGACCATTCGTTTTCAAAATTAGATATAAACTGTATCGGAGAATGGTCTTCTACTGCCAGATTATATACAGTGTGATGGAGATATACTGTTGGAGATATTAGGCTACAAATCACTTTCATCCTGTTATTGTAATGTCTCTTTAATTGTGTACAGACCCTCTTCTGGATGTCAAGACAAGAGTTCTCAGTGCTCTCTCATACAGTATTCTCTGTGGCCCAAATGAAACAATCTTGAAACGCCCCTCACCCTCCCCTCCTCTGCTTCCCCTCATCCTCCCCCCATCTGCTTGTTCCCATGGATTTTAGACAAGCCTCCTCAATTCCCCCTCTGATAGATGAGATGTGAAGGCAAGGTATACATTTCCTTCATCTTTCATTCCCTTACGTTTCCTCCCACCGCCACCACCTTTCCTTTCCTGCGCTCTATCTATCAAGCTGTAACTTAGGTCATCAGCTGTGCAGAGAGCCCCTCAGTGTATTTATGGCAAGCTGCACTTTATCACACAAAAGAAAAGCGCAAAGCAGAGCAACTGTCTTACTGTCAGTTATATTGTGAACATGCCTCAGTCCCTCTCCAGACCTTCCCTCTGGCCAGGTCTTTGTGTTTCTGCTATCATCCCCTATTTGTACCTGGTCCCTTTTCCTTCCCAGCTGGCTGTTCAAGACCGTACGAGTCAGTTGAGCTGTTATACCCTGCAGTGTAGACTACACTGGTGCCCATAGTCCCCGGGTATGCCAACATCACTCCCGCTGCTACGACAACCAAACACTAGCAGCCAGTTGAGCTAAAACAAGCATACTGTAACTACGCCAAACAAACAGGCTGCTTGCCAGAACATCTTTGTGAATTAGCTATTTAAACAAACCCCAACTACTGTACAGTCTAGCTGCTCCAGCTCTCATACACACCTATCGTTTTGATGGGAAACCATCCCACCATCTACATGACCAGCCATAAACACATAACACCCCCTCCACCACCCTCAGTGTCTTGCCTGGTAATCTGTTTGAATCTGAATAAATCTGCCTAAAATGATGATGAGCTTTATCCCTCCATCCATCGCCTCAACACTTTGTCTCAAGGCGAGCTGCAGCATCTGGAGTACACCTCTCTCTCTCTCTCTCTCTCTCTCTCTCTCTCTCTCTCTCTCTCT